>NW_022688933.1:25031-25711 GCF_011630105.1 Anneissia japonica | reverse complement strand
GGGGGCGCCCAGGGCCCCCGGTCGGGGTCCAGGGGCCGAAGGCCGAGGAAAAATTTGCTTTCTTACGTCCTAGTTGACTAATTTGAAGGCATTTTATCATGTTAAGGGCCTATCAAAAAATTACCAGTGGAGGACATGGAGAAACAAGCAAATTGTTTTCCAAATGAAAATTACTACTGTATAAATTCGTAACCATTACGAATAAAAATTCAAATTCTGCTTTTAAATGAATAATAGCAAAGTTTAATATAAAGAGTGGATTAAAAGCGACTGTAAATGAGCTGATTACAAACAACTAGAATCATTTAAAACAAATTAATTAATTAATTTTGCTCCTTTCTCCCCATTTTTTAACACGTGCAAGCTCCAGCGGTCGAGTATACTCGTCTCAGGGTATTTCTGAGAGCACTAGGAACGATTATACTTGTCTAAACCGGGGTGTCATTCTAGCATTTTGACTTCATTGCTATACACTGACATACCGGCTGGTAGTTAGGGGAAGATACACCTAGACGATAACGTGCATATAACGTGTGTAGGTTTGTTGTGTTATGTTGCTGGCAGTACAAAAGATTACGCGTGTGGAATCAGCGCTCTAGTATTCTTATTGTAACTCGTTTGTACATTCATACAATCTTAATACTGTACTGTTATGTGATTCATTTTATAATGAATCTGGA
>NW_022688933.1:17533-24990 GCF_011630105.1 Anneissia japonica | reverse complement strand
TAAATACGACTGTCGGCCTACATTTTATGTAATTAATATCTGATCTAACATATTACGTACCTAGGCCTACGTGGTTGGCCTAGGATAGCCAAATGTAGAGCACGAAAAGCTACAATATATGCATATGTAAGGAAGTTAATCCTCCAAGACCAATGGTGAAAAGTTACCGTCTCGATGGACCTTGCTATCAATGTATATCCAACGTCCTCGTCATCAACCACACCACGTGCGGCAACAAAAATGTGCTGTACATACGCTCATCGCCACTGACTGATTTGAATGTGTGGTTTAATACACATAAAAGCAACTTGTAGCCTACATTTCCTGTAATATCTGAGCTAGGCCTAGGCCGGCACACACGTACCCAGCCAGCCTATAATTGGTTCGTCTTCGCCTAGGCTAGTCTGTATTACAGTACATTGACACGAAATGTACATTGTTTTTCTCAGAGAGAGAGAGAGAGAGAGACCACCCACCCTTGCATGCACCTCAAAACGGCTCATTTTTCGCTACCAACTAGACTCGTGCAAACGTATTTATTAGCCGCAAAGCTTACCATTCCAGGCCGTGATTGGTTGATAAACACAATGTGGAATATACAGGCGATTTGCAATCTGATCAATGGCGAACACGCAAAAGAAATCCCTGTGGTTGAGGGTTAAAGTGTATACCATGTCCACTCTAAGGATTCAGTGGAGAAAATTCTGGTCTATTGCTCAAAAGGTGTCAAAATATAAAGTTGAATGATTTTTTTTATTTTGAGACTGCTGTAGCTGTTCTGACACAATGAAAAACAAATGAAGTGTTGATAGGGGTTATTTGATCATTTGGCACACTATGTGTCTCCGCCTTCTTATTAAATAAGAGTTAGCCGTAGTGTTAAAAGATTAATTGCCCTTCATTTAACGGAAACGTGTCCCCTTAATAGGTGTGTCCCAAAGGAGCTTTCTACTGTAATAGCCCATAATTTGGCCTATATTTACCATTATTATTTAAGGCCTTTGAAAATCTCAATTTATCAACCAAACCTACGTCATGAGGGCTGCTATTTCAAATTCATGGATCTGCCACTGCTGATATGAAATCATTTATTTCGTTATTAAAACACTTAGGAATTTTCGACGTCAAAAATAATGACAAACATAATTAAAAACGAACAAATCTGAAAGTCAATAATGGAAATGGTGATTTCAAGAAAAGTCAGGGTACACATTTTAAAATTCACCGATTTTTATGCTCAAGTTAATAATTTTTTTTTTAATGAGTATTGTCCAAGAAAGGCTAATAAAAATCAATATATTTTTAAGTGAAATAAAACAATGGTTTCACCAACTAGGTGAAATATTTATGTAGGCCTATTTAAAATGATTTTTGTTTTCTGAATGAAATTGAAATTCTTGGTTTTGATTTACTTTGTTCATGAAGTTAAAAATTATAAATATTAATATACTGTATGCCTGTTATATTACAAATAATGAACTTGCAAGTAAATATGGAAGTATACAACTGTAGATTTTTTTGTTGTTATTTTGTATGTTTTTTTTTTCTAAATGTTACAGGATATACAGTAGCCTTAGTACCAAGTACCTTTTTATTATGAATTATTATTGTTACAATTTAAGTGTGGCCTGGTGTCCGTGATATAACTTCGTTATGGTGGTGGATAACCTGTTGACACATTGCGTTGCATGAACTGATTGACTACTCATTCGAAGCCTGTTTTGGAAATCGTGTGTTAGAAGTTTCATGCAGTACTCACACTTATTATTGCGAAATACAGTTTGGAACAGTTTACCAATTCAAGTTGATGTGTATATTGGACAATGGATAAGATCATGGGAATAGACAAATGTCTGTCTCTTATACACATCTAGATGTATATATATATATATGTTAATATTCTATATGTTCAATTTATGCTTACATATTAAGTATGGTTCGTTATTACATGGACAATGTGATGAGGGTTTGAAAGCAAATAAATCTATGAATGGTATCTTGAGTTTGTAATTATTTACCCGTGTGACAATTATTTATTTTTTATTATCTTTCGTACTTTCTTTCTTTGTATTCTTTCGTAATATTGATTGTCTATTCCATTTCAAATAATGGTTTATGTTTTCTTTGTGGGCTAGAAAAATAAACTCAGAGTGCGAGTGTAATAGAGAAATACAATTAAGAGAAAGAAGTTCTCTTTTTTTTTTGTGATTTTTCTTCTACCAGAAGCTTGCTTGTTCCACTAATAGTCATAGTAGAGATTGAATATTAGAACACGGCTTCCAATACCATTACATCACAAAAATAGATTACTGTTTTACATACAATTCATGAACAATTTGCAGTACAGTCACCCCCTAATAAACTATTGTTTTATACAGTAGACCTATTACTATTTATCACTTCAAACTTTGTTTTGTACTGTTTAATTGATACGGCATAGCTCTTTAGTACCTAAGTGCCATTCGACTTGACTTGTCAAGATAATTTATGTTGTCAAGTCGACATAACATACATATCATGTCGACATGGCGAGATAGATTATCTTGACAAGTCGTCATAGTACAAATTGTGTGTTGTCATGGCGAGATAGATTATATTGACAAGTCGACATAATACATATTGTATGTTGTCATGGCGAGATAGATTATCTTGACAAGTCGACATAATGTAAGTTGTATGTTGTCATGGCAAGATAGGTTATCTTGACAAGTCGACATATCTGCCTGTGTTACAGGACAACGACGACAGCCGTGTATTCACTCACAGTGAATCATGACGTCAGTCGATGAATGTGCTTGTTGCAAAACTCATGAAATGTGTTGTACATGCAGATTTCAAGGAGAGCTAAGTTATTCAAAATTATTGAATAATGTTCCTAAATTCCATAGCCGTCGGAAGCATTTTGCAACTGGCCCGGCCATTATAGTCAGAGTGGGGTGGGGGGGGGACTAAACAAATTTTGTTGTAAAAGTAGGGTGCTAAGCATCCACTATCAGCCTCATCATGGTTGTTGAACAACTGCTTTGCAACTGTGAATGCCCGGAATTAAATGTTGACAATTTGTAGCCGCTAGCCCCTCCCCTCAAAGAAATAAAATTAACACGGCGATAGAGTCTATGTTGGAAATATATTACCTATGGATGCCTGGAAATACAACTGGCAAACCTGTATAGCCACCACCCCTCCCCATCCTGTCTATTGGCAGACAAATATTTAAAGTTAGTTGGACTAGAGATATACCCACCTCTGCCCCATATGTATTTGGGCCAAGTTGAGCAAAATTTTGGCACCATAACTAAGATATTGTTATGAAAATATGTAGTATATTATATACTGTACATCGTACATTTACTAAATGTATCTACATTGAAATAATTGCTCCCAGCGTACACCATATTCCATATTCTAAGTTTCGTGGCATGAATATATCCCCATACAGGCTTGAGGGTCTGTGAATAATGTTCATGAGGTACTCTCCCATATATAATACTAATAGGAAAATTTTTTTAAAGGGCATCATATTCTTACTGGTATGACTGGTATAAAATAAAATGGTATAAAAATAGAGATAATAAAGGCCTATGCCTTGTACATGATGCTAAAGAGTGGGCACAGAAAAAAGTATCCAGGTTGAAAATGCTATATCCAGAAACAGAATGTGGTAGCATTGACCAAATTACAATTCGTAAGACTATTTTAAATCATGGGAATAGACAAATGTAGGTCTACTGCGAAAATGATATATTGTTCAAAATGTAATTATTCCTCCATGAATAAATAAAGTGCAGGAAACACGAATATGTACAAGGAATAACAATGATAACTGTAATTATATCTACACGACGTGCAGTATTGAGAATATTAACAATATGCAATTAATTAAATAGGCCTAGAACATGTTCTATGAATACACATGATACAGTATGCTATGAATTATCTATGAAAATACAGTAGGCCTCCTATGCCTACACAGATAACGTCGCGTTTCGACAAACTTACTGCTCGTACAATTTAATTTACACTTACCAAATTCAGTCTGAAGCATAATCAATTATTTATCACGCTCCAAGTCAATTGAATTGTTAAATTGCTGTAATTATATTCTGTAACAGCGATTACACTCAGACAGACCATGTAGACATCCTCTATGTACAGATCTGACAGGTGACATAGACAGAGCACTAACATTCAAGGGCTCTCCAGAGGAGAGTGTGGAGGGGCACAATGTTGTTAAATGTGGCTAGTTTTAAAGTGATTCAGTGGTCATACCGTGGAAACTTTGTTTACCTGGATGCCCAGAAGAAATATGAAATGATGATGATGATGATGATGATAAAACTTTGTTTAAAGTGAGTCCAATTTGGAATCAATGGAAAATAAAGGCCCCGGTAAGGGTGCAGGGAAAAATCCCCTAGAAAAATCAGTAGTTTCGATTTGGTATAGACTAATTTGGGTTGTTATATTTAGTCTTATAAAATAGAAATACTTCCAGAAAGCAAAGCCATATCTTCCCATTGAGCACGGGGACTAAAAAGCTGGGCAAAAATTGGATGGTTCTGGTTGTAGTGTATAGGCATGTTTGGTATTGATTTAATTTTAGTTATCGTTGCTTTGCATTGCATTGAAATTGTTGATTTTGTCGGGTCGCCAACCCGTTACAAATCTCGACATCACCCACCAACACTTGTTTGACACCACGACGAGGTCATCGGACTAAATTAATATTCAAATCCAATCAGAGACGTTATAATGATTGCTGTTCCCTAGTCTAAAAGTATAATTTTGGGATGCCCGAAAATAGCAACTGGCAATTATAGAGCCAAATACCACTCCCCAGCAAGGGGCAGAAACAGCATGCATGATGTGAACAAATTATGAAATTATGGCGTCTGTGATACCCAAAAATAGCATCTCGCAACCAAGAATAGGAAGTAATAAAGGCTGGCTTTATCCGCATAAGCCTTGTGTGGTGACAAACCCGAACATTTCATACATAGTTAATTATAATTATATGTTTATACCTTTAAACATTGTCAAAATTACATTTTTTTTTCTTTTAGGGTGTAGACTTTTCTGTTATTTGCCATTCTCTCTTATTTGATACTTTTAATTGTAATATTTCTATCTTTAATGTAATAGGCCTATGTATGAAATATTTATTAATGTGAAACTGAATTTTTATGTAATTTTATGTACCGTATTGTTAATCTTTAGACATTTATTTTTTATATCGTTTTGTATTTTTATGGCGACTTTCCATCACAACAACAACAACAAAAACAACAATAACAATAATAATAATAATAATAATAATAATAATAATAATAATTCAATGAGACCAATTAAAAATAATTTGCGTTCTGTTATGACAAATGCTCATTTAGATAGCCTCATGATGGTTTGAATACATCGTGATAGGTAAAGCAACCTCGACCATAAAAGCGTGGTTGACAGATTTCATGCAAAATTCCCAAAATATAGAATTTCACTTAATTAGATGGTTACATTGCATACTCTTTGTTTATTGTTTCATTCAAAATGTTTTGGTTTTGGAAGCTGATTTCAACATTAGAAAGCATAGCCTACATGAAGTCATATTAACTCGATGCATATCAAATTAGTAATAAAATATCGCCATAATTCACCAAATATCCGTGGCTTCCATGGACCCTACCGAGGGCCCTGGCGGCGCCCTGGCCCCCACACAAATGAGACTAAATTCACTCCACTAGCCCCTCCCCCGTCGGGCCCTTAGCCCCTCCGTCGGGCAGGTCCTGGAGCCACCACTGCCTGAATTCACACCAATAACTTTGGCAGACTGCACGGAGCTGAACGTTTACAGTCAGGCCTCACTCAATCATCACATCCAGCCGCGTTGTCGTGCAACAAGTGTCAGGGGCCGAGGCCTAGCCTGTAAAAACTCTACGTACATTTAACTTAATTTTACATAAAAATCAAATCAAACGTCTTCTGATGATTCTCTGAACCTTCCTTAACATACCAATTTTTTTTAAAGTATCTTACCCGCGTACTTTGGTTTTTTTGCTTGTTTTCCTGGACTATACAAAGACTTGCAACGTTATAGAATAGGACTTTTAGGCTTTGTTTAGAATTTTATACCCACTCGGCCAATCTTTTGTCGCTAATTCGGTCTATTGAACAGTTGAGAGACGCTTTACAAACAACAGTATTCTTCAAAGCGATAAGTAATTAACGCCAGCATACATTAATGAGAAATGAACAACATTCAATGTTGTTCATTTCTTATTAATCAAGCTACTGAAAATGTGAAAATCAATAAAGTAGCACAAAATAATAATAAAGTTAAAACTGATAAAGGTAACAGATAATTTGGCCAAAAAACACCCTCTTTACCTTCTCATTTCTTTTCACTTCATCACATTTTTAACCCCTTAAGGGACACTAAATTTGTTATTACAAGAAAAAAAAATAGAATCAAAATATTATATATATATATACTTAATTCAAATTGTTATTTTGACAACTTGTGATAGCCACAAATTTAACACCCGTTTATGTATTACTTCAAATTAAATTAATTTCGTACCAAATTTAAACCTAATCATGGATTTTTGTTTTCATTTTTCCGTGTACTTTAATATGGTATTTAATCATACCGTAACCTAACCTTGATCCACTACTTTATTCATGCTCCTGTATTTTTCATTAATTATTAAATAAACAGTAAAGAACCTATAGGTCTTCAGAAAAACAGCTCCATGTTCTTATAAATCATAAGTAGTCCTTTTTGGGACTGCCAAACTCTGTACAGACACCTTTGTACAGACAGCTTAATAAAATATTATTATCATCTTTGATTCCTAAAAGTAATATTTATTGATAAATATATTTCACTACATATGATTCTACTTTCATAATCCATTAAAATCAAATATTTAATTTTATTGTTTCAATAAAATCAGGTCTGTGGCGTCAGGCTTGAATTATTGCAATCGTTCAATCGTAGCTCTGGCCAGACCTAATGCAAAAATTGCATACGTAATTTTTCACCTTACCTTATAACTACAATTTATTTAATATGTTTTAAATAATAAATACAAGAATCCTGCAATGAATTTTTCAGGTCAGAAATTGGCATCAAAAAGTAATATTTTTTCAATCGCGATCTTCGTATTTGTCGGTTCATGGACATAGCGACGATAAACATATAAAAATTAGTTTATAGTTTTATTATAGTTATAATAATAATTATATATATATATAATTATTATTATATACATATATTATTATTATATTTTTATTATATATATATATATATAATTTAATAGACAAATAGGAAAAACCTAGAAACAACATTTCGCATAAATCACTTAAATAATAAGCCTAAAACAATTTATGTATTACGTAAACGTAACAGAGTCAGAATGAAGTAAAGAAACTTTGCCTCCACCAGGACCCAAACCCGTTAGACGCAA
>NW_022688933.1:7552-17174 GCF_011630105.1 Anneissia japonica | reverse complement strand
TATTATTATTATTATTATTATTATTGTTTGTTTATTTTTTGTTTTATGTATATGCCTAGGCCTATATAATATATATTGTATACATTTAATAATATAATTAGAAATAATTATTTAAACTAATTGTTAAACAAATATAATATAATGTTAACAATAATATAGGCTAAGCTAGACCTAATCAATTATTGATATAATAAATGCAAATATTTAGAACATCATTAATACAACACCTTCATGACCGTCCAGCCCTCAAAATTTTGTTTTAATAAATAACTGAATCCACTCAATGATATATTTTGATCTTCATTCATTATTATTATTATTATTATTATTATTATTATCATCATTTACTTTTTATTATTATTTATTTATTATTATTATCTGTATTATTATTATTATTATTATTATTATTATTATTATTAATATTATTATTATGTCTTTGCCATTAACATTATCATTGTTTCTCTGGAAGGCATCTTGTACAGGGACATGTTCCTTTTTGTCTAACCAGTCTCATTACGTTTTGAGTGAAATAAAATTATGAATTATGAATTATACCAATGTCATCTATCGATGAAAACATCGATTCGATTAATTAACAGCAGCTTTTCGCACTGTGGCAGTGCCGATAGAAAACAGCAGCTTTTCGCACTGTGGCAGTGCCGATAGAAAACGGCAGCTTTTTGGCACTGCGGCAGTGCCGATAGAAAACAGCAGCTTTTTTTGGCACTGCAGCAGACAAACACACACACAGAAACATATTATTGATATCTATTATTTTCCATGCGTCAAGAACTAGTGCTGTCTAACTACGCATGTGCGTGAGAAATGTCTCGCTATAGTAGGATTTAAAATCACAACAATGCCTCATTGGCCCAGTTGAAAAGTTATAGCAAATGAAAATTTACGATTTTTATAAATATTCATATTCTTATATAAATTAAAATATGATTTTTGACAATGCTGGACTAAGGTGCACAAAATGAAATTTTGAGTAAATATACAGAAAATTTATTTATTTACCGTATTTCTGCGAAGTGAGTCTCATATACCAGCGGGCGGAACCATCGGATAATAATAATAATAATAATAATAATATTTATTCGGCAGAGTTAAAAGTATACATACAATATTCTTGCCAGGAGTAAGTAATAGGCATAAGCCCAAACAGTAAGCTGCTCTTACTCCATCATCAAAAACAAATACAATGACAATACAATATAAATATATACAAAAAAGTAAATTCAAAATAAATTGATTTAACTAAAATAAAATGAAAAACAGAGATAATTAATAGTTATTATTAGTATTAATATTTTGAGATCAAGTGTTTTGTGAGCTGGGCTTTAAAGTCCGAAATGGATGTGCATTGTTTAATTTCATTAGGAAGTTGTTCCCATAATCTAGGAAAAATAACAAAAGATGAATTTAAGAACTGTCTCTCATACACATCTAGATGTGTATAAGAGACAGTCGACATCATATGTGTTCAGAATATCTTTGTACGTGTTACTGGAAAGTGTTGGCACAAATTTTGAACTAGATTTTTGTCGGTTAAGCTTTGTTTCTAGTCTATAAATATTTGAAATTTCAGTAGGTGCCCACATGCAGCAACAGTACGTCATAACCGGTAATATTAAAGTTTTATAAAGATTGAGCATAGCCATCCAAGACATTGCCTTACTACATCTTGAAACAAAACCAAGAGGTCTGCTTGCCTTATTACTAACATAATTCAAATGAGAATGACATGATAACTTATTGTTAATATAAACACCAAGTAGTTTAAATTCAAGGACTCTTTCAGTTGTTTCAAAATTTATACTATAGTCCCATATAAGAGGCTCTTTACACCTAGATAAACTCATAGTTGCACATTTAGATGCATTTAGCGGCAGTTTGTTAACAATAGACCATTCAACAATCCTATTTAAATCACCCTGAAGCCTAATACAGTCGTCTAATTCCATAAATAGGTCTTGAAATCGTATTGTCATCAGCGAATTGAAAAATTGAAGATGTTATACCATATTCAAGGTCACTTACATACATTAAAAATAACAAAGGGCCAAGGACTGACCCTTGAGGAACTCCTGATATTACACTCTTCCATTTAGAAGTTTCACCTCTATAGATGACTCTTTGTTTTCTATCTGAAAGAAAGTCCTGAATCCATTTATTTACAGTTTTGTTTATACCAATATTATTAAGCTTTTAAAGTAAACGCTTATGTGGGACCTTATCAAAAGCAGATGAAAAATCTAAGAAAATTACATCTACTTGTCTACAATCTTTAGATTCTAAACTTTGAGCCCATGAATGAAATGCCTTTGTGAGTAACAATTCAGTACTATATGCATGTCTAAAACCAAACTGATTATCTGATAATAAATTATTGAACTCTAAAAAATTACTTATTCGTTTACATAAAAGTTTTTCCATAATCTTACAAACAATTGGTGTTAAAGACACGGGCCTATAGCTCTTTATCTCTCCCTTTGGTTTTCCATGTTTTTTAAAAACTGGATATTAAGTACTGTACCTGCAAAGAGACTAACAGGGGTTCTCAACTGGCGGTCTGTGGTCTCTCCGGAACAAGCCAAAAATAATAGTTTCCGTTAGGCTTGGGCCTAGATTTCTAACCTTAATTTGGCATTCTGCTTTGCCGACTAGGTCTATGTATTGCCCACAAATTGTAGCGATTTAATCAATCAAATCAGAAAAACTATTGCAGCAAACAGCGAAGAAATATTATCGATGACCCATTATGTGATATAGGCCTATAACATTTTGACTTTTGCATTACCAAACAAAAGGGTAACTTAGGCCAAGATGTCCTGTATGAGCGTCTAGCGGCTTATAATTTTCAATTTCTAAGTCTTGAAGGGGCACCCCCCCCCCAAATTCCCCCTCGGCTCGCACCTGCGGCGCTCCGATGGCGCTACACGCCGCAGTAGTATTTCAATGGCAGATTCAAGGGGGCCCAGTCGGCCCACCGTCCCTAATTTAAATGTGGAGAAAAAAAATTATATTCGAATGAAGTCTGAGCACGGAACAGTTAAATTAGGCCTATTATTTTAACTGTTTCCTGGTCTGAGAGTGCCATTTCCGGCCAACTAGAGGTGCCATAATCATAAATTTCCTTACCTCTGCCCCAACTATGGTGGGGCTGAGGTGGTCTACACTCCACCTGTAAAAGTCCCACAACGGGCCGCCTCCTCTTTTTCGAATTTCTCATCCGCCCAGTGGCGTAGCCAGAATATTTCTGTAGGTGAGGGGGGTCAGTGTGGGTCCGTGATATTAGGCTATGTGGGAGGAGGGAACAAGTGTTCTGATCGAAGCGAGGAACGAAATACCTTTCGCGGCATCCTGGCCCCCAGCATTTGGTTCCTCCAATTTATATGGCTATATAAATGGCTATCTTACGTGACCTCAGCCACTATGGAATTAAAGAATTTTAAACCATGATGAAACTATTGTATTTTGTATCTTAATACGAATTACAGTTAAATTTTAGAAACATGAATAATTGGCAACGGGGTTGTACTTTAGCCATTGTCTTGCGACAAGAAAAGTGTGTAGAGAATACTGTGAGTTTGTATAAATGCCTGTGATTGTCAATATGTATAGGCGTAGGCCCACTGTACTGTAAACTAAAACTAATTTGCAACGGTTGAATGACGCTTGAAAGTGATTTTAGAAGAACCACAGCGAAGCGAACATTTCTCGGTGGAATGGAAGTCGCCCGTAGTTTTGCAAGTCAAAGCTACGAACTGGTTGAGCTTAATTCGAGCAAATTATCGATGTAGAATAAATAATAATAATAAATATAACCGCATTTATAATGCGCCGTTTATCTAGCGAAATATTCCGAGGCGCAGTGATTCTTGACAAAAAGAAAAAGGATTTACTAATTTTTATGTTTTTATATTGAATAGTTCAAAATCCAATACACAGAGGCAAAATTTTGAAATCACCAAGTGCTAAGTATTGAATAATAAAGTTATAGTTGCAGTTATAAATATATTTACTAACAAAATATTTAATTGCAATTATATACTTACTTTTCCATTTATCTCTATTTTATTCATTCTATCTATTGTATATTTGTTTCTTGCTTTTATTACTTTACTTGTACTCCTCTTTTCTTTTTAATTCTATCCCTTTTTAGCCTTGCATTTAATTTTTATATACTTTCTTTCTATTCTTTCTTATTCTTTTCCTTTTTCAGTTCATTTTTCTTTCTTATTCCTTTTCAATCTTTCGTTTTCTTTCTTATTACTTTCCAATCTTTCGTTTCCTTTCTTAATACTTTTCAATCTATTCGTTTTCATTAGTCAACTCAGGTTTGGGGGAAGCTGGGGGAAGGGGCAGGCCAAAATCTGGGGGCCCTGCCCCTCACACCCCTAGCTACTCCACTGCATTCGCCACTGTATTTTGAAAATGTAGTGTGGAAATAAATTTTAATGGCATTCTAATTAATTACATACGACTTACGTTAAAAGGCCATATACGCCAGAGCTTCCGGGGCTTCGTCACCTGGACCCCCACTGGGGGCCCTAGGTGTCCCCTGCCCCCAACCAGGACTTCCTTATTTTGCAATTCGTCTCCCCACTTTTCACAATGGTTTGACGCCCATGTGTGTAGATAAGAGGGGCCAAGCTTGATTAACTCTGCTTGGTTTTTTGCTACTTTCTGGCTACCTTTTGTACGGTATTGCAGTGTTCGATTGCTTACGTACACACAATAAATATTGAATGAATGAATGAATTATATAGCTCGATATTTACTAATGATAGAATCATAATGGGAGATTTCTATATTCGGACAACGGGTATCGAAAACGACTTTATAAAAGGGGATGAATACCCAGTAGACTGGGACTCAAATATTTATAATGAAGACATTGAACTTCCCAATAGAGATAATGTAGATCCTATCACAATTAGATACGGTTTTGAACTGTTTGAGGTAAAGAGACAGGAATTAGAATTGTAAATTGAAGATTATTTAAGGATTTTTTCACCTTTGTTAGCCAGCAAGGAAATACAGTAGTGTAGTAGACTAAACTTTAACTACGGTAGCTAATTAACTCTTTCAAACAGATAACATAGACAACTGAACAGAATCCGACCATATGCTCTTAAACAGTCACATGAACAGCAACATAACATAATCTTTGAATAATGGTAAGTCAATATACAAAAATTAGGTCACCTGTAAAAATTATATATGTGGAAAGAGAGATCTATTCACTCATATTTTAAAGGTGGTCCCATTATACGATTAAAAATGTGTATTTAAAAAATTGGATTGTGCTTTTACAAACGACAATATTAATGAAGCTTTCTCATTGGCCAACAATATGTTTGCATATTCATGCAGAGAGGTCCAACTAATCAACATAGCAATATTTGGTTTCACAAATTTTGAAAAATAGGCTCCCAGCGGGAGCGTGTGTCTACTGGCTAATATACAGGAGTTTTTGTTTTTGAGTTTAATCTTATGTTCTTCAATATGCAAATGTGTGTATTTATTTGATTTATTGGATTATCTTTTATAACAACATTCAGTATACATTATATTACACTAAAAACACTTTATTATTCAATTCCATTCGATTCAATTTATTTTATTGCCGGATCCGCCATCATAGGCATCCACACAACATAACTTATACATGGTTAAATGCAATGATAATAATTATGTGGGGGGGGGGGGGTAGTAACAAAATAATGCATTTCGTGGGGGGGGGGGGGTAGTAACAAAATAATGCATGGCCTATTATTTAAACAATTGTTATTTAGAAATGAACCCTGAGTCCATATTCAGTGAGCAATTCAATGAGTTTTCTCCCGAGTCCCTCACCTTGGATCTCCTGGAAAATTTCTGGCTTTATTCCGACTCGGAGTACATCATCCGAGTTTGTTAGAAGTGAGATGTCATCACTGCAAAGAAAGAGACAGGTCAATTAATGATATTTAACATTGAAAAGCTGAAAATGAACATACATAAGAATCAAATATGAATGTAAAGCAATCAAGTGGTGGCGTACATGTTAACTTCGAACATGTATGTGGATTTACCCGGCCTAGGGGAAATGTTTGGTTTAATGGGATACAGCATGCAATGCAATTTCTAAAAGAGGTGTCTATTTAATGGATACTTTTACCCTGGGACAAAATAGCATGCCTTGGTTTAATATTTTTGAAAATAAATCTGGCCTTCCTAGCAAGTCATGGTTTAGCAGGCCATGGCACACGTATTTAGCATAGTAGCTATAGGTCCTACAACAACCAGGCCACCTTTTCTGGGCAGATGATGTGGTTTTATTAGCTGACAGTGAAAATGAACTTATTAAGATGTTGGAATTTTCGTCGCATTTCGCTAACAAATGGAAATTTAAGTTCAATAATGAAAAGTCAAATTTTCTAGTTGTCGGTCAGCGGCTGAATAGTACCAAACGTTGGAAATTAGGAGTGGATTTTATAACTGAAGTTGAAACTTATAAATATTTAGGTACCCACATTGCGAGGAATATGAAGGACAACTTCCATATACATCAAGTTATTGCAAATGGAAATAGAATTATCGCATATATTAAATCCATTATAGACAGGCTTGAAGATTTTAACCGCGTGTATTATGGTGATGTTCTTTGGAAATGTATAGGCCTTCCCACAATTAATTATGCGTGTGCTGTATGTGTTAATACAAATACTAAAGATTTAGAGAAAGTAGAGTCTCTTCAATTGCTGTGCAATACAATTGAAATAAGCAAGAGAAGAGAAAAAGTGGCATTGCAACAAGTTAATCTAGATATTTTATATAGGCCTAAAGACATTTTATTAAAAGAAAGTTTTTTGAAAGTTGGAATTCTGTACATCTATAGAAACCAAAATAAAGTTCTAAAGAAATTCTATACAGTAGATGATTGTTTTGTTCAGGTTCTAAAAATATTCTTTAGAGTTTCTATCAACTTTCTAAAGAACCATATAGAGTTTTAATAGAATTCTATTAAGAAATCATTTGAATTCCTATAGATTTTCTACAGCAACTCTATAGGTCAGCTTTTAGAAAATTACATAGAATAACCTATAGAAACTCTATAGAATTCTGATTTTTATTTCTATAAACATTCTATAACTTTATATATGTATTCTTTAGAATGTTTATATTTTTCTATAAAATATTCTCTATGGAAATACTAATAATTCTATAGAATTTTTAACAGAAATTCTGTGTATTTTTCTATGAAAATTCTATCAACTTTCTATAGATTTTTTTCATAATGGTAATTTTCTATAAGTTTTTCTATATAATTCGTCTAACTTTCTATAGAATTGTATGTGAATTCTATAAAAGTCGATATAATTATTGAAAATTCTATATAAATTCTATATGAAAAAAGTTCTATAGTAATTGTTGTAGTTCTATAGCTGTCTCTTATACACATCTAGATGTGTATAAGAGACAGGAATTATTTCTCTATATAAAACCTATCCATTCTTTATAGAGATAGTTCTATAGAAATATAATTCTATAGGAAATTGATCCAAGATGTTTTCTCTATATAAGACCCCATCCATTCTCTATAGAGATAGTTCTATAGAAATATAATTATATAGAGAAATGCTTAGAAAAATATGTTATAGAAAGAATTCTATTTAAATTCTATACAATTTATAGATTTAATTATATATTTTCTCTTTCGATTTTTTAAATATAGTGTCTACAGAATTTCATATTTTTCTTTTAGAAAAATCCTATAGAATTCTCGTTATATTTTCTATTTAATTTTGAACGATTTTTGATAAATTGTTCAGAAAGTCGTTAGAAATTAAACAGATAAATGTATAGAATGTATAATACAATTTCTATAAAATTATAAATGGATTTTTATAGAATTAATTTTTTTACATCGTAATTGGGGATTCCTATCAGAATTCTATACATATTCTATATACGTTTTACAGAACGTGTTGACAGATTTCATAGGAAATAATAGGCCTATGTAAATGCCGTATTGTATTGAATGTTATTTTATAAATTTATGAAAATATTATAAACAACTCTTCAATATTAAAATTATCTGGATTTTATCAAAATCATCTGCCTGCACTTTATCACAAAACATAAATCCATTTGTTTCTAGCAATTAAAATAGAGCATGAATATGCTAATGCTCTGAACCAAACAACAAACACATCGCGTTTCACGTAAAAAAACGAGAAAACAAAGTTCGAAAGCTTTCTAAAATCAGCCTTTTCGTAAGAAGATGAAATGTTTTAATCTTGATATTTAGGACCACCATTATTAAATGTTATTTTCCATAGGCCTCTTTGTATTATAATTTATATGTTTATAATCTAGCTGACTCTGAGAGTCTCACTACGTGCAGAATATGGCGCACTGATATCCCATGTAGGTACAACAAGCGAGTGAGCGCGCCACTAAACAATAAAATAATAGGCTGTACGCGGCCTTTGAATATCAGAGGTACAGGCCAGTACATACGTGTGTAGGAGATGGTCGAATTACAAAACGCATGACCAAGTTTGTTGCGATACCATTTCTGTTAATTAATGGATTGAAAACGAACTATATGTACTCGAGATCCGGTATTATGTTTCACAATCATCATTCATATTGTTTTGCAAGGAAGAAAATGAAGGTACCTCAGCCTAGGCAGGCCTTAGCCTAGGCTAGGCCTAGTCATAGGTAAACCCTAGCCAACTGGCTGGGCTTCTAGCCAACTACCAAACCCGTGTCAAGTGATAGCTCTACGGTCAGTGATGTTCTCACACTAGCAGTCTCAGTGCAACTTGTCAACTTATAGTATATGGGATATGTTTTAGTAAGTGTCTCTATTTTATTATACACTATACTTCACCACTAGGCCCTAGGCCTAGGCTAGTCATAAGACTTAGTCCTAGCCATAAAGTAGTTTTGCATGTTTATTTTATTACATTTTTATAATAAATTTCCCCAAATCTATAATCTATTAATCTAATTATATCTTCTCAGACGTGCTGCAGCGGTGAAAGTTTCTATGTTGATCAAGTTGAAAGATATGGCAACTGATTTCAAGAACATTGTCAGTGATGATCTGAAGTAATATCAATAAAGTTTTAGCTGATTGTTATAAATAAATACTTCATAACTGGCTGTGCAATACAATTGGAATAAGCAAGAGAAGAGAAAAAGTGGCATTGCAACAAGTTAATCTAGATATTTTATATAGGCCTAAAGACATTTTATTAAAAGAAAGTTTTTTGAAAGTTGGAATTCTGTACATCTATAGAAACCAAGATAAAGTTCTAAAGAAACTCTATACAGTAGATGATTGTTTTGTTCAGGTTCTAAAAATATTCTTTAGAGTTTCTATCAACTTTCTAAAGAACCATAAAGAGTTTTAATAGAATTCTATTAATACATAATTTGAATTCCTATAGATTTTCTACAGAAACTCTATAGGTCAGCCTTTAGAAAATTACATAGAATCAACCTATAGAAACTCTATAGAATTCTGATTTATTTCTATAAACATTCTATAACTTTATATATGTATTCTTTAGAATGTTTATATTTTTCTATAAAATAATCTCTATGGAAATACTAATAA
>NW_022688933.1:0-6571 GCF_011630105.1 Anneissia japonica | reverse complement strand
AAGCTCATTTACTTTTACTTTTGATTTGTCATGTTTTGATTTTGTTTGTTTTCTTATATTTTCCTTGGACGCACCGTTTTCTACGTGTGCCACTGTTGTAAAAGTGTAGCTTCCAAATAAAGAATATAGCTAGCTAGCTATAGGCCAAGGCCTAATAATTTAGTAATTAAGTAAAGTAAATTTGCAATTTTACTAACCTCTAGGCTTAGATACGGCCTTTGGTAATAGTTTGGCCTAGTCTAGTACTAGGCCCTAGTGTAGAAGAAACGCTAAAGAACGCTAAAGGCCTAGGCCTATTTTGGTTTTTTCAGATGTTTCAGGTTAGCAGCATTAGCAGGCCACAGGTGTTAGCACCAGGGTTGCCAGATAGTCGACAGGCTTCACGGCAAAACACACGCCATTTCACGGCCAAATTCGGCCAAACTTTTTTTCAATATCGGCCAAAATTCGACCAGATTTTAATCCGATTAGAAGACAGTTATGTGGGTACATATTCATTTTAAATACTGCAAAAATTACAGAAAAATCAGGGGCCGTTCGTTTGAAATTGAAGAAATTCAAATAATGTACACAGAACAATGTTAAACTTCTTTTAATTAATCTATCACCATAAAATACATGCCCAGCTACATCATAATATTAAATAGCCTATGCCCTATGTTCTTTAGTTGCTGACGCCCGAAAATAACCTTATGCGCTTGGGTGATCAATTTTTCTTTTTTTCTTTTTTTTTTCACGACTCGCCTCTGAATGTTATTGTCGCAGTACTTAAAGCAATAAATCAATGTTGCTATCAGAATTATCTTCTTCATTTTCATATGCAACCTAACTCGACAGAGACTCTGCAACGCTTGCTTGAAATTGGAGGCGCCATCGAACCCGGATGAGCACATCGAGCAATTATATATGGCGCTCTACATAAAGAACACTGCAACACCTAGGGCTATACAATTCAAGTGGGCAGTAATAAATTAATTAAGTATAGTATTTAATTTATATTCAAAAGAAATTCAAAAGAGATTGAACCTCCACTAGAATGGAACATATACAAAGACACACAGTATGGTACAAACTTGCATTGAACTGTCTTAAACGAGGATAACCTTCATAAAACATATACATACATATTATATTTCATCCGAACAATTTAAATTATTAAATGTAACTGTTATAAATTCGCCTAGTGGAAATTAGCTTAACACGCGAACTTACTACTGCAATGAAGCAACTAAATGTTGCATCAATGAAAGTAATTTTAAATATGGGAAAATACGATTTTGGTGGTGAAGATTTAAAAACTCATAAAATGGTATTATTTGGAAGATTACCCTTGCATTTGGCTCCATTTATCCAGCTACACACAGTATACAGGACCACAAAAAATTAGGAATTCCGACCATGAAACAGGGAGTCGTCTTATACGCCAGACATAAAAATATCAACCAAAAATCTTCTAAAACTTGGGGGTCGTCTTATACACGGGTCACCTTATAGGACCTACGCGAGTGTATACGGTATTATTACGGAACCCCTGCAGAAGTTCGGGTTCCCGTCACATTTTAAACGGTTGTGTTATAACAATAAACTCGCAAGACTGCTCGCGACTACTAGATTCTACAAGTGCGTGGTTGGCTGGGTTGTTTTGGCCGGAAAGGAGAAATTTTCTCTGTGAATTGATTCTCGAACGAGATAAAGAAAGCTCTCTAATGACACAAGCTACTGTATACCGTTTTTATATTTTTAATAAAACAAATTTCTTCTAATTTTAAATATGTTTTCCCCTGATTTTGTGATAATTCGTTATCACGCAAGTGCTAAATGCGTGACACATTTATAATCTCGCATGTGTTTCTGCAAAATGCGTTTCATCCAATATCACTTTGAAGTGATGCGTGACGGTTAGTAACTATGGCATAGATAACTGCCGGGCCCTAGGTAAGGTAAAAATGCACCTGATCGGACATAGAGACAGAGCCTCCAGTGGGGTCTACTCAGGCGAAACTCTTAATGCTTATACATTCAGAGGTTTTTTAAAACAGATACGGGACGGCATTAACGCTCAGAAATATCTAAACAATATTTTGTTTAAAAAATTAAAGAATATTGAGAACAAACTATGGTCAAGTCATGTTATCGTTTAGGGCCTATTAAGCATTTCATGAATCATTGATATATTATAATATTGACAACATCAATAGAACACATAGGTGGAATTGTGTCCAACCCGTCGTGAAAATGTACTGAATACTCAGTACATGTGAAAACACTTGCAAAAATAGTACTCGCTGCTTATAACTTTGGCTCGAATTCAACCCTTACCACCAGGTGCAAGCTCGGTGGTCTAAAGGCATGATGCCAGGCTAGTGATCTGGAGAACATGGGTTCGAGTCCCACTGGAGAACAACTTGCAAATATTTTTTGCAAGTGTTTTCACACGCACTGAGTATTCAGTACATTTTCACGACAGGTTGGGCAAAATTACACATTTTACCCCCCTAGTTGATTCTCCTGGCGCAAATCCAGGTATTGTTTATTCCATCACGATAATAACAATTACCATTCAATAATAGAACAGTCATCGACCTACTTGCAGTGAAGTGGATCTAAAATGTATTCATGAAGTTATGATGATCTGAAGTGTTTAAAAACGTACACAATTCTAGTTGAACCAACTTTAAAATACCACAAATACAAATGTGCGTGACGATATTTTATTGCTTTAGAAATGTGATTTCAAAAAGTGTATTAGTGAATCACGCACTGAGTATTCAATACATTTTCAAGACAGGTTTGGCAAAATACATATAGGCCCCTAATTGATTCTCCTGACGCAAATCCAGGTATTGTCTATTCCATCACGATGATAACAATTACCATTCAATAATAGAACAGTCATCGACCTACTTGCAGTGAATTGAATCTAAAATGTATTCTCGAAGTTATGATGATCTGAAGTGTTTGAAAACGTACACAATAATAGTTGAACCAACTTAAAAATACCACAAACACAAATGTGCGTGACGATAATTGTATTGCTTTAGAAATGTGATTTCAAAAAGTATATTAGTCTATCGTATACGTAAGGGCCTTTATTGTTGCTTTTTTTTTTTACTTTCAGCGTTTGGGAAATAGGTAATAGGTAAATTGTAATGAATATAATCAATAACTATAGCTTCTAGAACCTAATTATATTGAAGGGTCCTTTTAAAGTTTGAATAGGATTTTTTAAAGTTATATTTTTAGATCATTATACATATTGAACGAGCCCCCAATAGCACAGGGCCCCAGTGCTGTGCACTCACTGCACTGCCCATACCTACGCCACTGGACCTGAATATTATTAGTGGTTACATAACGTTTGCTATGCACTGTATCATGCGCTATATAAGTGGAAGACCATAATGTATTGGGAATGTACCTCTCTATCTCTGGTAGGGCCTACAGTACAATCAGTTCAAAAGTGTAAGGTATAGGATAGTGTGGATTTTTAAACATTTTTCTAATGGTAATGTTCAAAATAAGTGTCAAGGAAAGTAAGTATGATTGTTGGAATAAATGGTCAACATTATATTTTGAATTCTCACCCTGACCTTCGCCTGGGCGAAGTGGGCGAAGGTCTGGATCCGCGTCTAGTTAGCATGATTTTTTTGTAAGCCAGGACCCATAGTATTTTGTTACGTTTCTTCACAGAGAGGGTGGGGGGACGAACCCCCCTCCCTCCATCCACCACTGTGATTAGAATCAGATATAGAATTTAAGCTAACAAAAACAACACATCTAAAACAAGTCAATGTTATATTAGGCCTGTATTGAAAAAAAAATGTAAATTCAAAAATTCGTCCAAATTCGGCCAAATATAGTTTGGCCGTGACTTTTCAAACGTTACGGCCAGGCAAATTTTTATACGGCCTGATTTGAGGAATCTGGCCGTCAAAAAGGCCAAATGGCAACCCTGGTCTCTAATTTCTTGATTTTTCGTAGTATTACCACATTTCGAAAAGCGCCACCAGCGTCAATTTATGTCGAGAAACTTTTTTGATGCGAACTAATCCAAGAAAAAGTATACTATGAAACGCCAAGCAAATAAGTAATATGGAACGCCATTGGTGCCAAAATCTATTTTCCAGCTTTTTAACTGATAAAGACAAAGATTATTGACTGGATAAGTACTTTATATATAAGTTTTGAAGTAAGCTATTTCTGGAATAGGTTTCTATTGTGTAATTCACTTTATAGTCTCTGTCTAATCGATAGGCAACAGATCAAGGCGACCAGGGCAAAAAATAAATAAGGAAGTTAGGAAAAACATTTCGGAAGTGTTTACTAACTTAAAGTGTTACCTGATGCCTACCCCAGGAGATGAAGTAATGAGGGAAATGCTAAATGTATCATTGGAGGTTAGTAATTACATAGATTCACATTTCATCAATAATTGTAAATATTATATTATAATATATATTATATTATATATATATATATATATATATGTTACACATATACATATATATATACATATTATTATGCAGATTTTTACATTACAAGTGACACAATTGGCCTTCAATAGAAAAGGTATTAGGTATGATGTATCTAATACCTAAAACGCTATCTACTTAATGATAAACGTACCGATTTCAAAAACTATGGGACCTTCCAATGTCCTTTTAGATGAAATGAGGTATCTGTTAGTGCTAGTAGTATGATATAGGTCTAAGTGTCCAAAATTAAAATACTCAATGCCATAGTCTTTGTATCATGAACCTATACTATAATAAGATAGGACCTCCAGCACAATTGGTAAACCTTGGTTAGGCATATCTGTAGTTTTTACAAGGCCTTCAGTTACTTTGAATAATATATAATGATGTTGGCCCATTGCGCATGAAGCGTACAACAGGACTAACACGGCATAATTGCTTTGAAACGTTATACTAATTGTGTCACTGAAAAGGCCTAACTTTATTCTCATGTGAACCGTAAAATGGTCACTCACACTAGGTTAGGCCTACTACTGTACTACAAAGGCAGCGCATAGGCAAAGATTCCTAGGAATAGGCTAGATCTTAATTGTATGCCTGTAAAAGGTATTTAAACACTTTTATTTTTATTATTCATAAAGGATTTATAGCAATGCCGATGTATAGTCCAAAAACAAAGGCAGATTGTTTAGGCCAGTTTTAGATCCTGCTATTATATCACA
The DNA here is from genome assembly GCF_011630105.1 of Anneissia japonica. NCBI lineage: Eukaryota > Metazoa > Echinodermata > Crinoidea > Comatulida > Comatulidae > Anneissia > Anneissia japonica. Next base: position 1,374 of record NW_022688933.1, on the reverse strand, counting down.
AATTTTATGGTCAGCGGCGGGTTATGAACGGTGTATCCTGAAAAAAATGTTTCGTGGTCTGTAGGATGGGCATATGTTAGTGAGTTATAGTCCTTGTAGTGATATATCTGGGGATATATAGTGACCAGTGGCACACTGGTCGGTCATTGACATGATTTGTATGTCAGTGTTTAAGCACGAGGTATATCCTTTGCTTTGATGATAATTTCTGTTCCGGAGGTGTCCAGGTAATTTTTCTGTGTGGTTCTGAAAAACATGTGCATTGTTTTACTGCATGGTATGTTCTTCGTATAGTGAGAGGAATGACAGCTGCCAGGGAGCATGGTACATTTTTTGTCCGTGGTTTTACGGAATATATTTGTTTAAAGTGCACTATTAATGTTTACACTGCTTTTGGATTTGGTGGCTGTGAATTATTTGTAAAGTGAGTCAAATTAATGTTCAATAGGAACGTATACAAACTATCTTCGCCATGAGTCCAGATAATGAAGATACCATCAATGTAACAAAAGCAAACATGTGTTTTAGATGAATATTGTTTAGTACTAAGCCAACAGTAAAATTTCTTCTTTCCACTACAGTTTCGACCAACTTCGGCGAACTTCTTCAGGTGAATGACCTAACCTCAGTTAGATCATTTCGTCATCGGCTGATGTCATCCGACGGCGTGTTTGAGGTCTTCTCTGTGGTCCCCCTGTTTCCCTGGTGTAGAAAGTTTAAATATGCGATAGCTCGTAAGCACTTTATTAGCCATTTTTTAAAACACTAATAAATATACATAATTATATAAATCTGTTATTTTCCATGCATCAATGACTAGTGTTGTCTAATACGCATTCGCATCAGTAGTATTTTGCCTATCAACATAATACAGTCTTTGTGTTATCGCTTTAACATTAGATAATAAACGAACAATGAACGCAAACACATTGAATTCACATTCAAGCTAATAAGCATTTTATTATTTGTTTATATTAATATTTTCTTAATCGTTGTGAAATTTCTAAAGATGAATAGTACCACGTTTCATAGGTTGATTAGGCCTGTCATCACCACCATCTATCACCACTAGGCCTACAACACCACGCCTGAGGTCTTAAACAACAACCACACCATTATCTTTTTTACTACCATAATATTCAAGATCTAACGTAAATGAATGCACAGACATGAACTAGGCCTATGTATTTTAGTAAGTACTGTAAAAAATGACCAACATTCAATGTTGTTCATTTCTCCTTCAAGCTAGTTAATAAAGCTCACAGCTAACTGAATTGAACAAGAGAGACGTTTTACAAACAACAATATTCTTCAAATCGATAACTAATCAACGCCAGCATACATTAATGAAAAATGAACAATGTTGTTCATTTC
>NW_022688932.1:270-1205 GCF_011630105.1 Anneissia japonica | reverse complement strand
AGTTTGCATTTGTGGTTTTGGGTTGTGTATCGGCTCTGTGTCCTGGAATTGTAATGGTATATAAACAGCTTTTTGTATGGGCTTGTTTTCTGTTACAGGAAGCAGATATTTTCTGTTTCTTCTTATTTGCGTTTCACCGGTATCGACCATATATGATTTTGGCTGTTACAGAATCCTGCTGGTCGTTCCCAAGCGATCATGTCCTTTCTTTGTTCTTATTAGAACTGTCTGGTTTTGTTGTAGCGGTGGGAGTGCGCTTGCCGGTGCTATTTTTGTTATAGCAGAGAGGATTTCTAGTTGTTTGTGATAGTAGTCTTTGTGGCGGTGATTTGAGAACATTATCTCTTGGCACATTGCGTAAGTTCAGATGATTTTGATAGATATCTGATCCATCTCTTTGTGTCTAACAGCATCTTTGCCTGCTTTACCGCATTCTCTGCAAGGCCATTATATTGGGCATGTTCAGGACTACTCGTGATTTGAAAAAAAGTTCCATTTTGATGCGAACTGTTTGAATTGTTGACCTGAATACTGACCTCCATTGTCACTTATGAGAATCCGCGGTGTACCATGGGTAGCAAAGTGACGCTTCAGTCTCACTATTACCGTGGCTAATGTTAAGTCAGTTAAAGTATTCACTTCAAACCATCCGGAATAGGAATCTACGAGTACCAGGAAATGCTTATTGTTCCACTCAAATATATCTGTGGCAACAATCGTCCATGGTAGATCTGGAATGTTATGTAAAAGTAAGGGCTCCTTGGCTTGATGTGCCTTTAGGGCATTACATACCTGGCAAGATGACATAAACTTGTTTACGTCATCGGACATTGATCTCTAATAGACAATTTCCCGTGCTCTGCGTTTTGTAGCTTCTATTCCAGGATGTCCTTTGTGTAGTATTTGTGTATATGATGACTGGAGAGAGCTAGGAA
>NW_022688932.1:0-193 GCF_011630105.1 Anneissia japonica | reverse complement strand
TCGTATTTCTGAAGGGCACGACTTTTTTGGCCATCCCTTAAATATTGTGTTAATTAACATCTGTAGAGTGCGATCCTCTTTCGTTGCACTTCGCAGCTCTTCCTGTTTAGCATCAGAGATGTGCGATGCTTCCATGACTTCATACAGATAATCATCATCACCAGTATCTGTAGTAAGGTGCTCGTGATAAGGT
>NW_022688931.1:0-612 GCF_011630105.1 Anneissia japonica | reverse complement strand
GAATTATTGCAGTAAATTAATGGTTTCGATTTGATGTTTGACATAACTTAATAATGATAATATTATTAATAATAGTAGGCCTGATATTAATAGGCATGCTAATAATAATATTAATAATAATAATAATTTACTAGAGTATGACGTAGATAATTTATTGTGTAAAAGATTTATTTTATTGTGGTTATTAATTTTACTAAATAAAAACAATGTTTACTAATAACTATGATGTTTAAAAAATAATAGGCCTACGTTTGTTCACATAATTTGGATAAAAATATGAAAAGAATATTAAATTATTTAATAATATAAATTAAAGATTTAATTTGTATTCTTTGTTTTGCATAATTAAGCCCACGTTATGAAATATTATGTTATATATTATGTTAAATAAATTTGGTTTCGAATAGTTTTATTTTTTAATTTACCAATTTCTATATTGTCCTACTAATATTTTATATAACAGCTTATGTAACAAAGTAAAAACTTCCTAGCCACCTTTACGGGTTCATCGAACGCCGGCGTAGAGAGGCACAAAACATGCGCTGTATGAATATTCTTCATCAACGCGTCCAGGCTAAAGAGACAAAAAAAAAAAAAAAAAAAAAAAAAAAA
>NW_022688930.1:0-683 GCF_011630105.1 Anneissia japonica | reverse complement strand
GCTAGGCCTAGCTGCTGTATGCCTAGCCGAAATGCAGTGTGGCTAAGGAAAGTTTTGTTTTTCTGAGCATGTGCAGATTGTGCTTATCTGGCTCATTTGCATAACAATACCGCACATAAGGCTAAATCAAGTTAGACAGCTTAAACCAGCCAGCTTCCTATCCTGGTAACAGTTAAAAGTCTTTGCTTTTACACTATATTTGTAATTTGTAGGTTGAGAATAATCAAAAGATTGGTGTATGTCATGCTTTATTGTTTTTTGCAGGTTGAGAATAATCAAAAAATAGGTGTATGTCACTCTTTATTGAAATTTGGTGACTGGAAACATGGTCGTGAATTGATAGACCGGCTCCCACCTTTTGTGGCTATAGCTCAAACATCTGTCTCCAAAGAATTATGTTGTCTTATTTCAGGTAGAATACAACTCATCTATACAAAGTAAGTACAACATACCTATCCAATAACCTATATTACTATACCAAATTTTTAGAGGAAATTGGCCTACCTCAACAAGAAATGCTCTTATGTTATATATGGCCACATTCGTTTTTTTAAATTGAATATAAGCATTTTCCTTATGGCTAGCTTTATTTATTACAAACGTATTCTTTCAACATCATTACACATTGAGGCCCCTCTTTTAGGTAAAACGATCTTAAATTTTCTTTTTTGAGTTTGGGACTA
>NW_022688929.1:492-815 GCF_011630105.1 Anneissia japonica | reverse complement strand
CATTCCTTTCCCCATCGCTTAGGCATGGGCGTTGCATCTGCTCCCGTGAAGGCGGTGTCGTGGACGTGCAAAGCCGTGCACTGTATCATTTGCGTGTGTTTGGTCGTCGTCGTGGTGCTGGTGGTACTCTGGATCTTGGATTTTGCAGAAATTTTAAAAAACATCTAATCGCATGAACGAGGGCAAAGGTCGACAGGCCGTCGTCGACGTCGTCGCTAATCCTCCGTGTTACCGAAGACACGCGAATTTGCTGATCTGCGTGTTGCTGTTCCTGGTCGCCGGGCTGTCCGTGTTCTGGCTTTGGGACCTCTTTAAATTGCTCG
>NW_022688929.1:0-429 GCF_011630105.1 Anneissia japonica | reverse complement strand
GGCGCGTTCGCGCCGATCATCCAACGACACAGAAAACTGAGGAAGGAATGTTTCGCCCCACACAGAACCGAATCGTCGTGTCACGCAGCCAGCAGGAGCGCCTCCTCAAGATTCAGGCAGAGGATGAAAGCGAACGTCGGCATTTCTCTGGTGCAGTCGACCTGCGACGTTCGATCGATCGCCAGAGAACTGGAAGAGACGGAAGGCGAATCGGACGTGCTCACCAGGATGGTCGGTGCGTACAGACTTCGGGAAGCGAACGGGGACACGGAAGGTGCGAACGAAGACAGCATGATGTACGAATCCACCCTTCGCAAGGTCCTGTCGGAGATGATGATCGAACACAACCACTTTCTCGATCGACTGCGCAACGTTCCTAACGAATCGCTGAAACCCGATCCCTGGACGATGGACATGCTGCAATTCAAC
>NW_022688928.1:0-885 GCF_011630105.1 Anneissia japonica | reverse complement strand
ACATGGAAACCTCTGAAGAGTTTGTTGCCAATGCTCAATGATGTCCCACAAACTTGAACTCGGTGTGAATGCATGCTGTAACCTTTGCCCTTCAGGCAGTTGTAGGGCTATATGCGTTGACGACTCTGTCCTCAATTTGTCTGCCTTAACAAGCTCTAACTTTGCATTGTTTGGAATATTACTAAATCTCATTGACAATTTCGGATCAAGAATCTTCCTTTGATGTCTGCAAAGAACACAAAATATTCAATATATATCTAGGAATAAAGAATAACAAATAACAAGATAAAAATAGTTATCTGACTGAGTATAAAAATCCAAAAACTGTAACTTTTGAAAGAGAAGTACGAGGACTAGGTCTATTTAGGTATTTTTGCATTCTTAACAAAACTGCCAGGCTATCACACAAGTTGTATATAGGCCTAGGCCCAGATTACTTGGCGACAGGCCTATGCAATATTGGTATTTTTCATAAAGGATGAGGGAGGGGATGTCAACCATTTTGATCTTAAATTAGTAAATTACCTTAATTCATATTCTTCACTAACAAATCCTTGTTTCTTGCAGACATTCTCAATAATCTACAATGATATAAAGAAAATTGTGATTAAACTATAGAATAGGTTAGCAAGGCCTTAGCGTTAGCGAAGCCAAAAAAAATTTTGACAATTTAGGGGTTTTAAAGGCTTATTTAATCGATTTTAGTGTCTACTAATATGCAGAAAATAAGCATGGCATATCTTTTTTTTTCGCCCGACGAATTGCGGTTTTTCTCCCCGACGGGGGGGGGGGGGGGGGGGGGGGGGGGGGGGGGGGGGGGAGGGAGCCCCATGTAAAAATGTTTTATAATTATGTGTTCTAACTGTGAGAATCTTCGAGACTTAG
>NW_022688927.1:0-705 GCF_011630105.1 Anneissia japonica | reverse complement strand
AGATGAAGCTGTCAAACAGAGGTTCAACAATTTAAGACAAAAGTCGATGACGGATTATTTTTCCCATGTGATGTGTACTGTACCGAATTGTACTGAAGATGGTGCAAAAAAAAAAAAAAAGAAAAGAAAGAAACGGCACCCTTCTCCCCCCGCCCCATAAAAAAAATTATAAAAAAATTAAGAAGGGATACTTGGATACTTTCAATTAGTATCTTATGAATAAAGATAGAATCGATATATCATCACAACTTGCACATTTATAACAAAATTATATCATGTACATATTATATTAATACATAAACGCCAATACACAGTATATATTGATTGAATTGCTTTTTTTCCGTGGGGATCACCTACCTTTATTTGTCCTCTTTTTTTATGATTTTCAATTTTTCGTTTCCTCTCCTATTATACAGCGATCTTATGCTGTACCAATATTTACATATGCGTTCACAATTTAAAATAATTTTGTATTTATACATTTATGCAATATAAAACAAATTTAAAAGAAAAATTAATTGAATTATATAAGCATACTTTTTTTTAAGTGGGAGAAAATTGCACATTTCCTGTAATTTATTTCCTCCATGCCCATACATACATGCAATATACCGTATGTATTATACAAACACACACCTACACACACACACACACACACCTACACACACACAAATACATACATAAATACACCAACAAACACACACC
>NW_022688926.1:0-1782 GCF_011630105.1 Anneissia japonica | reverse complement strand
AATACTTCTTTTTATGTATAAATAATGATTTCAACTGTTATTTAATTTCTTTCTTTAGATTTGAAGTTTCTAATCACAGAATTTGTAATATTAGTGTTTTCTTTTCCGAAGTTAATATTTGGAAAAATGGTTTTGTTGATGCTTGTCCAGAAGTGGATATTTTTAATAATTCATTAGCGTTTACTTTTCTGAGTAATTAAAAAAATTTTTATTTTAAAAATATTTATCGCCTTTGTTAGGCGCGATCTACAAATTATCCCCAACGACAGAAACGGGTCAAACACGTTTACTATTGTTATATGACAAGCTCACAAACGCGTCTGTGAAATGCCGTTTGGAAGCGTGTCGTTCGAGCCGTTTATTCCGTTTGGAAGTTAACTCCTCCCCTTTTCATATGGCTGACTGCTCGTGAATGGCAAAATGTTAAACGCGTTCAGCGAAATTTGGAATTTGATCGTGATTTAAACAACTTCAAAACTTGTTCAGTGTCCCTACCGTACCTAGGCTATGTAGGCCTAGGCCTATATTTATAATAGTAGTAGCCTAGTAGTAAAATGCTAGCCTACGCTAGGTGACAGTTTACGAAGAAATGTTTATAATAAAGGCCTAAATTTAATTATTTTTCTTTTTGGGGAAACCCCAAAAGAGAAAGCAATCTCCAGTAACCTTGTTACCCAGATTATATTGTGCGATGTTCGAATTGACCTATCAAAACAAGTACCTTTTGCCCAACTTTTTAATTCCCACGTGCCTGCACAGCCCGCACAATACAGCGAGCATGCAAACACTGACTTGGATCAGCCGCAGTTTAAGAAGTTCGTTGTGGCGATCACGTGATATCGCACGTAGAACAACGTATGCTACGGCATTGTGTTTTACTGTGTAGGCTATATGAATTTAATACATGTTTGTATTATTATATATATTATTATGTTTTACAGTGTTTATATTGCTGAACAAGGCAGTCGGCTATTCCCTTCTTGCGGAGCAGCAGCGCGTTTACATTCCTGAAGGCGGCGTTCAAAGAATCAGATCAGACACTAGAGCGTCTACATTCCTGAGTTGGCGGTGTTTAAAGAGAAGACTACCGTATGTGATTGACCTTGTGTCTGCTTCTCCCATGCTTCTCCTGATCGTGGGAACCTACTTGTGTGGGAACGTTTCTCACTGAATTCACTGTTACTAGGCAATTTGCAGTAATTCAAACTGGTGGTATATGCCTATTTCAAACAGTTTATTTCCTTTCATGACAAAGTAAGAATATCGATACGAAACAAAGTGAATTGATTTTATTTCTGAACGGGACCGGTAGTGGCAGGATTTGGCAGAAGGGGATACGATGTCTCCGACAAAAAATCACAAGGCAAATATTAAAACAGTGTAAATTTTTATTTCATTTCTTTCAACTTAACTTATATTATACCGGGATGGTGTCCGGCGGGAGATAGTTGTTACTATCATAGTTTAACTTTTATCTATCAGAATCTAGCCCCGAATCCTAGACTCAAGTATTTAAAGTGGCCTGTAGCATGTGTATACAGCATATATTTGTATTTTTTGTCGATGGATAAATAAATGTCCGAATATAAGAATTGAATACTGTTTTCTGTACACTACATGTTTGTTTGGGTCAGTTAAGAATTAGCACTTAATTAGGCCTATTAATGAAAACGGTACACAAACATTCACTTGTATGTTTTATTTATATTTTGACATTATAGGCCTTTAACACTCAATATTATTTTTATTTAACATAAGCCAATAAACAGCTTCCACACATAA
>NW_022688925.1:0-776 GCF_011630105.1 Anneissia japonica | reverse complement strand
ATCATGGTTTTATTTATTACAAACATATTCTTTCACCATCTATACACATTGAGGCCCTTCCTTTATGTTAAAATGATCTATCTTGTCTTTCTTGAGTTTGGGACTAGTATGTGTTTAAATAACTTAAAAGGATAAAACTGAAAAAGCCCTAAAAAATGCGCGCCAAGCGCGCAAAATTTTTTTGTGTTTTTAATTCCAATTTCGTCGGAATTTATAAAAACTCCCTAAAAATTAATACCGGTATGCAATTTTTAGAGGAAACTGGCCTACCGTAACAAGAAATGTGCGCAAAGAATTTGAGAATTTTAGGCACTTTCAGAGGATGCATTTGTCAAGGGGTGGAAAAAGATTTTCCAAAGATGGATATTTCCGCTTGTCCCCCGGTGTTTTTAATTCTAATTTCGTTGGAATTGATCAAAACTCCATAAAATGTGCAATTTTTAGAGGAAATTGGGCCATGTTTACAAGAAATGCGCGCGAAATTTGAGGTTTTTAGGCACTTTCAGGGGATAAAAGGGCATTTATAAAGGGGTGGGGAAGATTTTTCAAAGATAGATATTCCCTTGTCCCCCAGTGATTATGCCATCGGGCAGCATAGATCAAAGGAGTTATGACAGTTTTTGAAGTGGAGAAGGGGTTGCAGGTGTTGTGAGTCTGGTCATTATGATATCTTCCTTTTTATTCTTGTCTTTGTTTTTCTCTTCCCTTTTTCTTTCCTTTTCTTTTCCTCTTCTTTCTCTTTCTCTCCCTCTCCCCTCTTTCTTTTCTCTCATTAC
>NW_022688924.1:0-616 GCF_011630105.1 Anneissia japonica | reverse complement strand
TTAAGAAGGCAAATGGGAAAAACCCATAAAACAGAAAACGGCCACATAATGCAAAACTATTTAAAATTAAAACGGAACAGTAGAGAAAATCCGATCAGAATGACAAAATAAACTAAGCATTCACTGGAAAGAATCCCAATATCTGCAGACGGATCCGTTTCGGCCTTCCAGGCCTCATCAGTGCAGCTAGGGTATAGACCTAAAAGAAATGTTCGACCAGCTTAGGTAGGGCCAAAACTAGTCCCACGACCACTAATGATTACAGAGCCAAACCAAGGAAATATATATACACAGCCCAGGTGTGAATGCAAATAGTGGAATACAAGCTATGTGGCTCGGTTCCAGTAGATACAGAGAATATTTTGTTATTCTTAACGCGTCCTACGAAATTCTTACGAGACAGCACTAGTCCGTGAATTTGTGAACAAGATCGGAGATCTAAAGATGCAATCTCTACCGTGCATCAATGGCGGCCCACTGGATCTCAATAGAGATTTTTAAATAATATATGAATTTAAGAAGGCAAATGGGAAAAACCCATAAAACAGCAGACGGCCACATAATGCAAAACTATTTAAAATTAAAACAGAACAGTAGAGAAAATCCGATCAGAATG
>NW_022688923.1:0-869 GCF_011630105.1 Anneissia japonica | reverse complement strand
TTATAGGCCTATACAGTAGGCCTAAGTTGGATACGCACTATCAGTATAAGACTTGACCATGTTTGAATCAGCAGTCAATTACCTTTGTGTGATTCAATGCCTACAATTATATAGTTTACATTCTTACTTCTCTATATATTCTTAAACTAATTGTGAATGTTTTAAAATAAAATAATATATGTGTAGGGCCTATTCTTTATAATGTCTACACAGAGGGACACGGCAAGAGTTATCTGGGCAGTGAATAAAATGGATCCAGAAGACACAGACGATTTGATGTACCACGGCCCGTCCCGCGGGGTTCGCTCCGTCGTGCTACTCAACGCTCCGGAAAAGTCATCACTTTACCGGAAGATGTCGATTCATTTGAATTATTTATGCCAAACGTAGTATGCATTCAATCTTTGTTATATATTTTTGGTATCGAAGCCTGTGTATTTGTTTTTTAATTTTGTTAATCCTAATACCTCTAAGACACATGCAAGTATACTTTACATAGTCCTAGAATTGATGAGTAGTATTAATCTTTTATAAAGGCATATAATCTCATCAAAATGTAGACCAAACGTGTTAATAAAAACACAAAACATTTTCTAATATTCAAATACACATGTAGATTGAAAACTAAATAAACTATCACATTCAGGGACGTAGCCAGGATTTTGAAAGTGGGGGGGGGGGAGCCGTTATGCGCCTACGTAAGACCCCGGCGGGGTCAAGGGGGCGAAGTAGTGCACTCTGAACGACTTAGGACTGTTGAGAGGATAAAGTGAAAATTGCAATAGACGCATTATAAATGAGCGCAAAATAATTATATAATAAATCAACAGTGGCAGATCCAGGAATTCGAAAGAGAGGTGAACCAGGGA
>NW_022688922.1:0-817 GCF_011630105.1 Anneissia japonica | reverse complement strand
TTCGAAATGATCAGTCTTGGCGTTCTCTTTCCTCTCTTTATTATTTTTTTTTCGGAGGATGACGTCGTGATGTCGTCATGTGTACTCGGAATCGTTATTCACCTCTTCGCGACGTACATCAGGAACACCATGTCTTCGATGTCGTCGGGATCGATGACTTTCGATCGTCTGACCGCATCCAGTTCCTCTTTCCGTTCGGTGCGCACGGTCAGCAGCAGGGACAGCGCGTGCGAGAAGATCAAGCAGGCGACGGTCGCCCACCAGTAGGCGGCGAACGGCAGCAGCGAGACGAACGACTGCAGAGGCGCCACGTGAAAGAAGAGGCCGGCGACGGCCACGCACGCGCGAGACGCCGGCGGGATCAGTCTTGGCGTTCTCTTGGCGACGCATCGGCGAGGACGGCGGCAGGAACCACGACGGACGCGATCAGAATCAGAGTTCGAATCCAGAGCTTCCGTTTCGGCGGCTCAGAGTACGCCCATTCCAAGTACATGGCAGACAGCTGGCACGTGAGCACCCTTCTCCAGAACATCTCGCGCTCGACCGACTGGCGCGGCAACTTCGTCCCGGACACCTTGCCCCGGTAGCCGAGCACTCGCACGTACGTCTCGAAGTCGGGAGGCGCCGGTCTGCTTTCCGAGAGGACGCTGTCGAAGTGATAACGGAGCACGTTCGCCGCGACGTCGGCCATCCTGTTCGCGCCGAACGTCCATTCGAGGAAGACGAACGGCAGGAAGGACAGGACGAAGAAAGACGCTCCGACACAGATCACAACCTTCATCAGCCCGTCGGATCCAGTTCGCGGTTGCAAGTGCGG
>NW_022688921.1:0-949 GCF_011630105.1 Anneissia japonica | reverse complement strand
TAGGGACCTATTTAATAAAATATCTTCTGAGTGAGAAATATATTACTGAAAAACATCCCCACTTTTTCCCAAGAAAATGTGTCGTATCGTATTTAATGAAATATCTTCTGATTGAGAACTATTACTGAAAAACATTGCGACAAAAACTTCCGCCTCACAATGAATGAGAGTGGCTGAATATATATCTGATGAACTTCACTTTATTACTGATTTTTACAAAGGTGATTTTGATAAGTATAACTTGGAATCCAATTTGTCTATGTTCTCAACATTACTTGAATCAAACAAGACCGAATCAACAACATTGAAAACATTTCATGAAGTGTTAAACTATTGGAAATCTTTAAGTTCTAGTCAGAAGTCACTATTTTATGAGGTTGGAAAATTGTTTAATCTTGTGTTAGTTATACCTGCAACAAATGCTGTCAGTGAACGATCATTCAGTGCATTACGGTGCATTAAGACATACTTACGATCTACTATGTCTCAAGTCCGTCTCAATCATTGTATGTTTTACATATCCACAATGAGAAAACAGATGCTTTAGATCTTGTCAAATTTGCCAATGAGTTTTGTGTAACCAACGAACACCGTTTTAATATATTTGGTACTTTCGTTGCTTAATGATATTTGGTAGCATCTATAATGTACACAATATTGCACATTATATGTGGTTAGATCTAGTAATTGGTATATTGTAATGTATTAACATAAGATGCCATGGAAAACAGGTTTTAAAATAAAATAGGTACTCTTGCATACTCTTTGTTTCTCGTTGTTTAATTCATTTTTTTTATTACAACATTACTATTACATAAAGTCATTTTACAGGAGGACGATGCCTATCAAATAACTTAATAAAAAAAAAATCACTAAAATTCGTCAAATATCCGTGGCTACCGACTACTTATTTGCCCCCCCCCCCCACTTCGAAATTGCTTCCTACGGG
>NW_022688920.1:0-923 GCF_011630105.1 Anneissia japonica | reverse complement strand
GCCCCGGTGCGTTTTTTTCGAATAAACACGGTAAATACATGGGTTAAAATTGTTTTCATCATTTTTTAGTTTTCTTTTTCATCTATTTGGAAGTGTAACATGGTTATTTGTAAAAAAAAAAAGGTTATAAGTTCCGTTTAATTTTTATCTGTTATTTTAATATTATTCTTTTGGGGTGAGCTTCATTTTTGTTAGGATTCATCTTGTTATTTTCAGTGTAGGCTCAACTCTCATTTGTAATTTTGTTTATGTGAACATTTGCACTTGTGGGACAACATGTGTGTTTTGTGGGACAAGAACGTATTCCTATGGTCTGTCTTGATTGGCCGGTTCTTAGTTTGATTGACAAGCCAAAATTTATTTATTCATTATTTAGAGTTACTTATCTAGAGTTACACCATCAGTCCTAAAAGCACGTCACAATTTAGCTTTGAGTCAATAGTATCTTCAAGGTCTTAAAGGATTGGGCTTTCGTGGATGTAGGATTTAACATCTTCATAATTAATTGGATTGCATTTGAATTATGAAATGATTAAAGTTTTATATCTGTCGAAATGGTGTGGCATATTCTATCTAAAGTCCATTGGTCAAGTGTCTCAATATTCTTCCATACACGATTAACTGCGAATTATTTATAAAAAAAGTAATTGAATATAATTAACATAATTTTTAAACTATATATAGATGATATATGAGGTAACATAAGCATATTATTGAGAATGGGATCAAAGTTGGATTTCTGTTGGTTACGAGAAATATAGGCCTACTCTTAAGCCGGTTACTCACTGCGTACGACGGCGACGCGACGGCAACGCGACGAAGATCGCACGCGAAGACGTGGACCCAACGGATCGTCTTTTTAAAGGGGGGGTGCGGGGATGAGACAAGTGGCCATATATTGCTTATTTAACCTTTCCTGAGTT
>NW_022688919.1:0-877 GCF_011630105.1 Anneissia japonica | reverse complement strand
TAGGAAGAAGTTGACGGCCGCTCTGCCGCACGTGGATTCGACTCGGACGTGCATCGTCTCGATCTCCTGACGCCGTTTACTAATATCTCGTCGAAAATTCTGTCGACCTCGCCAGCGGAGCGCGAACGTTGCTGCGTCGGTCGGTCTTCGTTCGAATGCAGAGTCGGCAGGCTTCCTCGGTTCGAGATCGGAGAGATCCGTATGCCGTTGATTAATATCTCCTCGAAAATTCGGTTGACCTCCAGCGAACGTTGCTTCGGTCGACGATCGCGGTCTCCGTTGAGATCCAACGGCTGCAGCACGCTCCCGTTCGCACGCAGTGGCGAGATGGCGGCCACGCGAGTGTCGAGTTTCACGGCCAGGCGTCCTCGGTTGGTCCTTCGATGATCGGGAAACCATCTTGAGATCGTGCGAATCTCCTTATCGTTGTAAGCGACGATGTGAACCGTGGAAGCTCGGACGTCCACCAGATCCAGCGCCGACCGGACGAACGACATAGGAAGGTCGGGTCCCTCGACGAGGATCTGCAGGTGATCCACTATCGCCGTGCCGTCGTCCTCCGTGCGATATCTGACGTCACCGACTATCACGTCCTCTTCCCTGAACAGAAGATGGACGACGTTGGTGTCCGCCCGTTTCACGGCGAGTAGATCGTTGCAGCGAATAGTCGTTCTCTCGTGGTCAGCTCCCCGCGAAGTTTGCAACCAGGATAAGTTCCTCTATTCCGGTATCGGCGACAGGTTTTTGCAGAGGCAGTCGACGAACCTTTCTCCGAGGACGTCTCGGAAGCGATCGAGCAATGGCACCGAGTTCGAAGGTTTTGAGACGAGCGCGTCCAGCAGGATCGGGTCTTCGTTGACGTACGTGTACCAGAATG
>NW_022688918.1:307-934 GCF_011630105.1 Anneissia japonica | reverse complement strand
TGATTTCTTTAGGATCTCCCACTTTATTGCATATTCATGACCTTTTCTTTTTAGTTGCCATATGTTTGTCTTTTAAAGTCAGGCTAATTCGGAGGAAAAAGAATTTTTGATATGTTGTAGAACTGATTTTTCTAAGACAAAACAAAAGTTGTTTGACGTAAAACTAAGGAACGGTGAATGAAATACAGATTTTTGAATATTTTACTGGGGACAGAAAAAAGTTGTTTGACGTAAAACTGGGGAACGGTGAATGAAATACAGATTTTTGAATATTTTACTGGGGTAAAATGGGGCATAACCGCCTTTTTTTACACCTTTTTTCCCCCAGTTTTAAAATCAGTTCTACAACACATCAACAATTTTTTTTCCTCTGGAGTCTAATTTTAAAAGGGGTTGTCACTTTAAAAGACTGATGTACTCACTAATTGGCAATCCATGGCCCTTGTGCCTAAATAAATAACAAAGTAAATAAATTTTAACTACCATACCTCATGGTTAAAAGACCTGCTGCGCCCACTGATCCCACAACCAATGGACTTGTTGATATATCCTGGCAGATTGTGCAATTATTTGTTTCTAAATGTTCTTTTTCACACCTTAAATTCTTAGGTCATTGTCACAAAAATA
>NW_022688918.1:0-243 GCF_011630105.1 Anneissia japonica | reverse complement strand
GTAGCCCATTCACCCACCACTGATCCCAGAAGTGATTGAGTCACACAAACTGTTTAGTGCACTACCATAGGGAGCCCATTCAGTCACTACTTGTCCCAAAAGTTGAGCCACACTATGTGTAATTATACTCATAGGATATCAAACGTTAGCAGTCTCTGATATTTTCATGACATAAATTTTAATTTGCATTTTATTCGTACTATGTTTAGTTGCAAATTTAAAAATGCATTTATAGTATTATAG
>NW_022688917.1:0-514 GCF_011630105.1 Anneissia japonica | reverse complement strand
AGACGTTTATGTGTTGACCTTTTGACCTCCTGAATTCTGCAATGAGATTTTCGGGTCGATTCAGCAGAGACGGCCCGAGTGGAGTTTCATGTAAATGTTTCGTACGGGTAAAAAAATCGCTGCCAGGCAATAGAGTAGTATTCCGTATACTCTACATACATACAGTACTGCACTAAATGCTAGGCTATGCCTACACAGGTAAGTTGGTATTAAACACACCTATTTAACGCCACTATTAAGATCACCACTTCCAAGACATCCTTATCCAAACCAGCAACATATCTTTTTGAAAGATTGATTCTTCAAAACCTTCGACTTATTATATTATTATTGAATATTTTCGCCAGTCCTAATTTTTCAATTTTCATCAGTTGGCTAGTGTCGTTACCAGCTCGTTACGGTTGAGTGAATTAGCTGACTCCCTGTCTAGTACAAATTTCCGAAATAAAAACTGGGGCAAATCGTTATTTTAAACATAATTGAGACATTTTCAAAAGTGAAAACCCATATAAAT
>NW_022688916.1:0-1406 GCF_011630105.1 Anneissia japonica | reverse complement strand
ATACAAATATATATATATGTATGTATTTGACTATAGCCCCAGCATCCTGCAACTGTCTAAGAGAATTAAGAGACTTCCTCTCCCTCCAAGAAGACCCATCGATTAAAGAATTATTTTTACAGCCCCCCCTCTACTAGCACGTAGGCAACTCCCTAATTTAAAGTCCACTTTAACCTCATCTAAACTCCCCTCCACTAAACCGATAGATGGCAACACACAATGTAACAGCTCTAGATGTCAATTATGCAACATCATCAATACTGACAGCTCATTTACTCCACCAGGAACACAAACAACAATCCGGCCACCAGTACTGAATTGTAACTCGCCCAGTATTATATACCTCATATACTGCAACAAATGCAACGAGGGAAACTATGTTGGCGAAACTGGTCTAACTTTCAGATCTAGAATGAATAACCACAAATCATCTATAAGACACAAACTCAACTGCCCAGTAAGTGTACATTTTAATTCACCTAATCACACCATCAATGACTTTAGGGCTATAATAATAGGTTTCAATTTTAAATCAACACAAGAACGACGTAACGCAGAAATGAAATGGATAATCCGGTTAAAAACTCACATTAAGGGTCTAAATAATGACTTAGGCTCTATATGTGATTATGCCTTCATACGCAATATTTCTCTATGAATACAATATCTAACTATATATGCTATATATTATTTCTACTTATGTACATTTTTTTTATATTCATTGATTTCTAAACTGTATTTTATTTGTCATCATGATATCATGTGTTATATTATTTAAACTCATACATATACCTTATATTTCTGCTATTTATTTTTTATTTTCTATTCCACAATTGTTTTAATTATATAGGACCTTATTAATCTTACTATGTTTTATTTCCTGTTATTGTTTACTGTAGTTAAATAAGTCTTAGCATTAAGCTGGTTCAATGGCACCGCCAATAAACTATCGGTTACATAATCATTTTGCCGACATCTTATCATGGTTTAATTGTACAGTAATTAATTCGCCCATTAACTTGTCACTGAACTTATATTTTGTGGTCCAATCAACTAATTGTATTGATAACTTGATTCTGATTGGTTTATTATTCTTTAATATAAGATCTACCAAGTTTTCTCACTTTAACGTTGATGAAGATAGCAGGAGCTATCGAAATATCCAGGATTTTGTTATAGCTTAATAAATTTGTGTTCCGCAAGTCACCGTTTTTTCATTGATTTTGCATTTTATATGTATATAGATATACAATTTTCAGTTATTTAAATTGCACTATGTTGGAAGTGCAAATCATTGGGAGTAATTACTCCTCCTTAAACGAATATGGCTAAATGAATAAAATGCATGTAGCAATGCATATATCTAAATTAAACTAATTGCAGTGCAAATTTATGCTATGTATATA
>NW_022688915.1:0-1133 GCF_011630105.1 Anneissia japonica | reverse complement strand
ATAAAATATAATATAATATAAAAGTTTGCCTATTTATATAGATAGAGCGCAATATAATAATAGGTTGGGATTTTCAATGTTGATAGGCCTTATACGCATTTGTAAAAACAAGTCACTTATCTATCTATAGAACCCCGCCGGACACCATCCCGGTATTTAAAAGTTTCGAATTAGGATTTCAAATACAGAAGCTGACTTAAAACCCATGAATGACAAAGTCTTGGAGCCAACACAATCATCTACGGAAGAAAGCATTGGCTATATGAATTGTATTTATTCGGTGTATACACTAAGAATAGCCCACGAAAGTCTAGAAGAAGACTTATTTCCAGTGGGGTTTCTGGTGGTTATTGGGCAGTACATCCCTACTCTTTTCCGAAGAGTGCACTGTGTTCTTTAAGTGCACATGAGCCATAAATGCACACGGGCTTAAACATCTCATCAGAAAGACGGTGCGCTTTGTAACTTGTATTTCCCTCTAGCTGAAACACAAGGAGATGCATGCGATGGGAATTGAACCGGGGAACAGAGATCTCCACGGTTCAGCGCACACATAGTGGCGCTACCACCAGATTAGCCGACTGTGCTAATAAATCGACTGCTCTCTCACAAACGACTATCTACATCTTTCAGTTCTGCATTTTAGTGGTAAAAGTCTGCCGGGTTTTTTGTGAGAAGTTTGCATTCCAATCCAATCCTATGCTATTTCAAATACTATGCGTAATGAAGACAGTAGGTTGGATTGAATGTTTTCCTTTTCTGACGCCAAAAACCATTTAGGCATATTTAGCCTACTGCAGCTGGTATTAAGAGTAAGGGAGTTGGAGCACCACATGAAAACAGTGAGAAAATAATGAAATGAAATTAAATGAAGTAATTAATTGATGATTTACGTAATTTTATGGTGTTTCATTGCTACCATTAATTAGCTCCCCGCCCACCTCCCTCCCTCTCCTTGAAATGACTGTGCCATCGGCATATTCAATTATTAATTTCATACGAAAATCATCGGTAGGCCTATAGAATGACAGGGCTAGCACAGCCCGCGAGCGCCAGTGTTATTTATAGTCGGGCTTGTAAAAATAATGAATAGGCCTAATGATGATTATAATTATCAAAACAAATATAGATAG
>NW_022688914.1:0-746 GCF_011630105.1 Anneissia japonica | reverse complement strand
CAAGATTGATGTTCTGTACTTAAAATTTCTCTTTCCATGAATATTGTTCCATGCTGGAATATTTAAAGTATTGGTTAAATTTTAAGTCACAAAACCACAGCCACATACACCCAGTGTAAGCCTAGTTAGTGTCTTCTCTCAGTGGATGAAATGAAGTGAAGTTTTTACTAATTAGCATAAACAATATCTCATAGTGCATGTCTATTTATAGCATAAAAAAGATCAATGGGTACATTAATTGTTGTCTTTGTAGAAGGGCAATACTATTATCATTAACAGGTACAATAACGATCTATTTATAGCATGAAAAACATTAATGAAGCATACTATTCTTTTCTCCTTGTAGAAGGGCAAGAATTACCATTATCATTAACAGACGTGATGAAGGTTAATGTGGGTAAATGCACTGTATAACCATTATCATGTTTTTTATAGAATTCGAACTGCGGGCATCAGTTTCAATGTTACTGATACTGCAGGAGCAAATATCTTAATTACATTAATACTTTGTTAAGGGGCAAGTGCATCAAGGTGAATAGTGGAGTCTGTTCAAAATTTATCATCTAATTCGTATCTTTACGATCACTATCATCATTATTTATTGTTGTACTACCATATTGTAATAGATAATAATTATTATAATTCATTTGTCTATTTATATATAAATTATACTTAGTTGTAAAAAAAAAAATTTAATGGATACTCAAAGCCTAAAAATTACATATCTTCAGGTAACACAAACTGTA
>NW_022688913.1:0-560 GCF_011630105.1 Anneissia japonica | reverse complement strand
AGTCAACATGGGACCCGTTCTGCCTCCTCAACGAAAGGGGCGAGTTCCTCAGTATTCTCGTGACAGGTTGGTTGAGTTGCAACACAAATTCGATGAACTTGAGCAAATGGGTGTTTTCGTTCGCCCAGAAGACGTTGGTGTCCAGGTGGAGTATTTAAACCCTTCTTTCTTGGTCAAGAAGGAAAGCGGTGGTTTCCGTCTTGTCACAGCATTTGCTGAAGTCGGACGTTACGCAAAGCCCCAACCCTCACTAATGCCTGATGTTAATTCTGTCCTTAGAAATATTGCCAAATGGAAACACCTCATTACCACTGACTTAACTAAAGCCTTTTACCAAATACCCTTGTCTCGAGAGTCCATGAAATATTGCGGCGTAGCAACGCCATTTCGTGGCGTACGAGTGTACGCTCGCTGCGCCATGGGTATGCCCGGGTCTGAGACAGCCCTCGAAGAGCTTACATGTCGCGTGTTGGGAGACTTGATCGAGGAGGGTGCGGTTGCCAAACTTGCCGACGACCTGTATTGTGGTGGGGATAGTTATGATGAACTGCTTTATAACT
>NW_022688912.1:0-575 GCF_011630105.1 Anneissia japonica | reverse complement strand
AGCAGGCCATAATTCAATGTTTCACCCTTTATTGGGTCATCATCAGAATGAATTTACATATTACTGTATGCTATGTAGAATAATGGGGTTTAAAATCATTAGTAGTAGTACTTAATCATTTATAGAAGAATATTTTATATACTGTACTGACCTTTACATATCTGAATTATGATATACTCTGTATGACTCTTGATGGGCTTTGTCTGAAACATGCCTTATCAATAAATTTCTACAACTATTGGAACTACTGTATTTTGTTTTTATCCTGGCACTCTACCTATGCATATGCATAGACAACAGAAGGCCCTGGGTTATAATCTCGGTTGTGGCAACTTTTTTTTTTACACTCTTATCAAAGAGTATAAATAGAACAAGAGAGCAAAGTCCTGTTCGTAAAAACGTCATGCCTGTGTAGGATGCCCACTAACGGTTGTATATTCTTTTTATTACCCAGTGCAGCGCTGCGCAGCGCGGTAGAAGTACGCCCGCTATAAACTCAGTAAGTGGAGAACAAAGATCTTATAAACACAAGATAGCGTTCTCCGCGATTTACGCGTAACAAATAGAAGCGTCGG
>NW_022688911.1:0-767 GCF_011630105.1 Anneissia japonica | reverse complement strand
TTCTCAACCAACAACAACAGTTTTTCATTTCATTTATTTCGTCCAAAAAACATTAAAAATTGACGAACACAAGATAACAGGAAGCACAGGAAACAACACTCATTTGGCCGGACAGGATTGCCAAAAAGTGAACTAAATCACTGTCTAGTGGCTTTCAGATGCCAATGAGAACAAAAATTATTAAAAATAGACAAACACAAGATAACAGGAAGCACAGGAAACAACACACATTTGGCCGGACAGGATAGCCAGACAGGATTGCCAAAAAGTGAACTAAATCACTGTCTAGTGGCTCTCCGATGCCAATGAGAACAAAAATTATAAAAGTTAAAATGTTCAATTCACTAGGGTAAAATTCAAGAAGAAAAATTTATAAAGAATTATTGCTTAGAATAAAATAGTTTTAAAATTCTGATAAAAGATTCAATTCCAAAAACAAGTTCATTCCAAACTCTTGTAAAGTTATTAAAAACGTGAAATTTAAAACTATTAGTACGCGAGTAATTGTGTATAAATTTAAGATGATCAGTATGTCTCTTATTAAGATGGATAAAATCGTGTCAAGGAATTGAGTATAAATTATAAAAGCATTTTGCAACAAAAGCCAAGCAGATATATTCAAAACGGTTTTCAACAGATGTTAATCGTGTGATAACAAGACGTTGTGTGTATGGGATATAACGTGAGACACAAGCCCTTGTCATTCTGCGTTGTTTTATTTTTAAAGAGAAGTAATATGACCTTTTTGGTG
Organism: Anneissia japonica; assembly: GCF_011630105.1. Classification (NCBI taxonomy): domain Eukaryota; kingdom Metazoa; phylum Echinodermata; class Crinoidea; order Comatulida; family Comatulidae; genus Anneissia; species Anneissia japonica. The sequence goes on along the minus strand of NW_022688911.1, from coordinate 16 downwards.
GGCAGACCAAGCAGGT
>NW_022688910.1:0-709 GCF_011630105.1 Anneissia japonica | reverse complement strand
GTGTGTGTGTGTATAGTATATGGTTCAGTAGGCCTCCATATTACTATAGTATCAGGTTTGATTTGTTTTGGATGTACATTTCTATTAGACCTAAATTAACTTTTTAACACCATGATCTTGAAAAGTCGAATGTGCTGCTACCTTTTGAAATATTGTTCAATATGTATAATTGGAGTGGTAGTAGGTCTAATATTATTAATGCGTCAAAGGAATTGGTTTTGGGGACTATATTTACAAGAAACAATGTATGGATTTTATTACTGGTAGTTAAATTGATCAATGACATACTTACTATTTTAAGCTCCTTTCTGATGTTCCTTGTAAGTTCAAGAGTACTTTTATTCACTTTTTTTACGGCGCAGAGTGTGTCCTAAAAAATAAATTTACCCTCAACAAGTATCACAAAGAGAATGTAATATACTGTATGTATAAGAATCATCAATTGTATATTAAAATAATATGTACCGGTACTGTACTAAACTGCTTTTATTGACATGAGTGGATTGTGGACTGCTTTATGATCCACGCTAGACTTATAGTTGAGCTAAACCCGTCCGTGCGTGGCGAGCTTTAAACATTTTCATATCTTAAATATCAGTTACCATCAACAAAATTTCTAAACTGTATTAGTTATTTATTATTATAAAATAATATATTGAGGAAGTAACAGGGGTGGCGCCAGGATTTGCACAACGGGGGCTCCGACGTC
>NW_022688909.1:0-1072 GCF_011630105.1 Anneissia japonica | reverse complement strand
TACTTATAGTGTATCAGTGATTGGATATGAATTGATTAGTTACCTATTGGTTAAATGTATCCTTTCTCACTTGATCTAATAAACTTGAAAAATCACTATTTGAATTGCTTGTGTTTCTTATTAGCTTTTAAATGAAAACTCAACAAAAAATGTGAACAGTGCTCATAAAAATCCATGGAAGTATACAAATATTAGGCATATAAATGAGTGCTCGTAAAATCATCGAGGTATACGAATAATAGGCCTATGCCTCTGATCTCCATCGTTATAGAAAGTATTTAAACCAATGATATCTGAATATTATTATTTCCATCTGTATCTCATCAGAAATTGATAACTTGTTCGATCCTTGGAAATGAGCAATTCAATAATTAAATTAAATGTTTGAGAGTTTTTCAATTTTACAGCGGACATTATATCACTAAGTTCATGCAGGGTTCAGGTCCTAGGAGCTGAGGATTCCTGTTCGTAGATAATAAAATTAATGTAGGAGCCTTATTATTGCAGTAGATGAAATACAAATAAAATAAGTGAATTATGAATTGTTCTTTTGCAGCTTGAGCTATAGTGAGTGGTAGACTTCTAATGAACCAAGAGGATGAAGTGATTATACAGTTTTCCGTTACAGGTTGATCTGATGTCATAAACAGGCAAACTGTAAGCAGAATAATATTGGGACATAGTAATTAAACTCTTATTTCACTTTCTTTACGACGCCATTATCATGAACAACAATGATACGTTTTAATCATTTTATGGCCAATTTACTTGTCTACTTATGCATGTGTGAATTACCATAATAATTGTTATGAAATTTTTTCTTATGTTTTTTCAGTTATGTTATAAATTATCACCCATTATATTTAATACACATTTCAATAAAGGATAATTAACACTGATAAACGCTGATGTATCGAAATGCACGCCATCGTGTCAGGATTCAATATTTCGACATTAATTATGTCATCATTAGGAATGTCATCATCAGTATGTATTACCGTATATTATCTTAAACGTTGATGTATTGATTAAATTCGAACTAACGATCTGGATGTGGATAACAAACGGTAAA
>NW_022688908.1:0-1268 GCF_011630105.1 Anneissia japonica | reverse complement strand
CTAATGATATTGATAACAATAGTAGAAAGGATTATAACTAAATATTGGGTGCATTACCATTATTGGTTAACATGGAGAATACTCCTCTGTAGATGTATTGGCAAAGTCAAAAGAAATCTATTTAAAGATTTAAAATTCAGTATCTTATGGAAAACTAATAAAAAGTATCATACTTTACTTCAAGCAAAGATGTAACGCCTAATGAATACCGTAGCTCAATTGTGTATCATTTTAAATGCCCTGGCTGCAGTTGTGACTATATTGGTAAGACTGACAGATGCCTTATAACTAGGCTATCTGAACATTCTACACATTTTTAACAGTGTTATTCACAATCATATTGAATCTATAATAAAGTTTATATAGGTTGTATACTATATATCCACTGGAAAAAATCCCAAGTGCGGACAAATTTATTTCAGCTTTACAGCCTCATCAGTGGAGGGTACAGATTAAGACGAAATATATGTATATATATATGTGTATTGTGTATATATATATATATATATATATATATGAGTAATTTCACAGTAAATGGACATGATATCCTAACATTTTCATGGAAAAATAGAATACAGATGATTTTGGCTAAACTCTGTGGAACAGAACATATGATATCAATGTTTTGGAAAAGGGGTATTATTATTAAAGATATGCATGTTTGTATTTTAATACACTACAAATCCTATTCCCATGTAACGGACAAACAGGATTTTGACATACATTTGGGTCAATGACTTTCCATTCCAGTTAATATTTGCAAGACTCACCAAAAATAAAATGCATGATTACCAATTTTTTTAAAAATTTCTTACTGTATATATTCACTAATTTGATAAACATTTAAAAGTAACAGATATATTTCTTTTTTTTGGGACATTTTTGACTTCCTAAATTTTTTGACATACAATGTTACATCCGTAACATTGCATATCAAATTGCATATTTTTTTAATAAAAAAAGGGTTTTATTTTTCTTTCTAGCGTTTTATCTTATTAGTTTCCAATATATTTCTTATAGAAAAAATAAATCCTTCCTTATAATACAATTTTTAAAAAATATCGTACATCTAATTTTAGACATTTTTGTCATGTAACATTTTTGTATGGTGAAATATGGCTAACAAGTATGTCAATTTATCATTATATTTTTTACTGTGAATTGTGTGATCATGAAATGATGTATACTCATTGATATGACAATATAAATGTAAAAATATTTAATTTTAAACAATAAAATCTATAGTTATAGCTTCCTAAAAAATATTG
>NW_022688907.1:0-810 GCF_011630105.1 Anneissia japonica | reverse complement strand
CACCAGCACTGTTGTACCATTTACTTAATAATTAAAATTACCTTGTTAACACCATCAGGTTTCACTGTGATGATTTTCATGAAGATTCCAATCAGCATACGGATGTTAGTAATAACTGTGTTCTCCAAATTCTTGTTAGTGGGCAAGTACAGAATGGTTCCAAGATCATTAAGGTAATTGAGGACATGGATGATGTTTTTTTCGTTAACATCACATTCCACAGCAATCTTCTTGATCTAGAATGAGGAATTAATTTTGCAACGCTTGTCTCACAATAGCATACAAAAAAAAACTTTAATTTTAATTTAAAATAATTAAATAAATTCAAATCGGAATTCACAATAATTAGAGTTGTCTAATAATATTAAAAAAGCATTCGATACCTTATCAATTGACATGCGCAGTGTTGTTTTCCCAACGTCTTGTAGCTTAATTTGGAATTCAACCCAATTCAAGGGAACAGTTCTTGCCATTGCCTTCATGTAGCTACCTACGTTTTTTTTCAGACTTTTAATCCCATCATCAAATTTTGCAGTGTTATCTACAGCATACATATGGCGGTCAACATGCCTCTCATATGGAGTTCCTTCTATTTCCTTAAATATTGTCTTGAATATGTCTGTAATCTAAAAAGAATTGTATATTTTAATAATTTTTTATTATAGAATTTCTGAAATATCAGAATCCAACTAAAAACATAAATATCTTACCTTTGTCAGCTTCTCAGCATCAGTACCTGTTAATGGGTCCTTGTGCGTCCCAATCAGACTAATCGGCGGTGATGCTATCACTCCATTGATCAACGTCTCC
>NW_022688906.1:0-912 GCF_011630105.1 Anneissia japonica | reverse complement strand
AATAATAATAATAATAATTATTATTATTATTATTATTATTATTATTATTATTATTATTATTATTATTATTATTACCTGTACGTTAAGGGGAACTTAGACAAAGGGGAAAAAACACAAAAGATATTCCCCTTGGGCTAGTTATTATTTATAGGCCTTGAAATAGTATCTGTAGGTTCTTCATTACAAGTAGGCCAAGGTAATTAATGCTAAAATGATTATTATTATTATTAATTAATTATTATTATTACCTGTACCTTAAGGGGAACTTAGACAATGGAGGAATTAGAGGACAATTAAAAAAACAACGTTAAGGGGAAATAACACAAAAGATATTCCCCTTGGGCGATTATTAATTATAGGCCTAGTAAATAGTAGAGTATCTGTAGGTTCTTCATTACAAGGCTTAGGCCAAAGGTAATTAATGCTGAAATTATTATTATTATTATTATTATTATTATTATTATTATTATTATTATTTACCATTAATTACATGATAGTTTGGACAAGTTCAATAACGCCGGAATGGTATATTATTTATTTAATATTTCTCTTATGCGCTCTATTTTTCATTTCATGCTTCAATTTTGTCCCATTTTTTTCCACCAAAATTTCAGTCCATGTCAGTATGTGAAGCGTGACTATTGTGTCAGCCTGACCCTAGGCCTAGTTTAAGGAGGGGCCTAGGTAAGACCTCAGCCTGTAGTTAGGCCTATAGTTTATCCTCTTTCTCTAGCCTTTGGTATAACTGTACCTATCTACACTTTATAACAGGAGGTACTAGCTGTAGATAATATACTAACATTTAATAATATCCAGGAAGGTCACAGTTAGTTACACAGTGACATACATCACATAAGTCCGTGAAATTTCATAAGCCTACCGTAGGTAAACATAGAAAGAGCAATAATATAA
>NW_022688905.1:1662-3216 GCF_011630105.1 Anneissia japonica | reverse complement strand
CCACTGTAATCCCCAGAAGGATGTACTTATAATAGTTATACATTCATAATATTTATTGATATTGCTTTATAGTTCATTTCCAATGTGGACGGGACGTTGCTTGCGCTAAAAATGCCATAGAATAAATATATATTCAAAGAAATACACAGCATGTACAGTATACGCTGACACATGAGAAAATGTGAGTAACAGAAACAAACAATTGTGATGAAAAGAGCTCGGAGATGAGCCAAGCTAGAGGGTAGAACTTTAGCTATTGTTAAGGGTAAAATGACCTGGTCTGATGTACCGTTTGAAAGCGTTGCTCGACCATCTGCCTGAAACCATAATTTCGTTCTCGGCAGCGCCTAGGTGTAATATCTTTGGGTTCAAGAACGTATCAAAACGTACACAATGACTTCATTTCCAGAACAATTTATTTCACAAACTCTAGAGGGCTCACATCTCTCTTATACACACATAATGTTACAGTATTTAAATGATCCATGTATATTACATTCCTCCCCCCTTAAAGAAATTGTCATCCCTGTGAAAAATTGTTGAACTACAGAACAGTATAGAATTTTTATGAACTACGCCACTCTCATCCCATTTCACAGGAAATGTATTATTTTGTGAATTTCAACTAACAATTAGGGTTAATTATTGGTTTAACTCAAAAGGAACACTAGTATAACACAACACCAATAAAACTGTTGACACACTGAGTTGTTATTTGTGTGCCTGTTTACAAATTTAGTCTATCTGGAGCCTTACGGACTCTTACAGGATAGCGCCTCTCCTGAGCAATACCTGCACTAGGTACCAGAGGGCTTGGCTGAATATCAGCAATTTGTGGACCCACACTTAGTGGAACCTGGTCCTTCTGACCCGGAGTCCCTTTCCCATTTTCGGATTTTTCTGGACCATCCAGAACCTCTATCGGAAGTCCTTCTGGACTAATCAGTGGGACTTGTACGTCTACTGAGGGATTGTCTGCAGACTTACATGGTACCCCCTTCTCTTTGGAACTCAATATGTGGTCTATGTGTACAAATCGAATCTTACAATTGTTATACATGTATACCAAATAGGTACGAGAACCACAAACCTTGGTTACCTTACCAGGCAACCATTTAACTAGTCCACCTACATTACTCTTGACTCTAACTCTATCATCTACATGCAATATCCGTTCTTGTACACGACCCTTGTCATGATACTCAGTTTGTTTAGCTTGCTTCCTATCAATTTCTTGAGCCAGATTAGGCTTCAGTAATGAGAACCTAGTTCTAGGTTGTCTCTTTAGAAATAACTCTGCGGGTGTTCTACCCGTCGTGGTATGAGGACTATTACGGTAAGTAATAAGGAAGTTTGCTAACTTGTGGTGTAATGACAAGTTTCGTTTACGTGGATTAGGATCAAGTAATTGCTTAATTAGCGCCGCCTTCACAATTTGAACGGTACGTTCCGCTGCCCCGTTGGAAGCAGGATGATATGGCGCTACACGTTTATGTATTATACCATTTCTATTCATAAACTCGGCAAAGTCACTAGAGATAAACTGGGGCCCGT
>NW_022688905.1:0-1518 GCF_011630105.1 Anneissia japonica | reverse complement strand
TAAAAATCTTCCCGCCCTCAAGGGTAGCAAAAAGATCTTCTGCTGTAGGTAAGGAATGATGTGAATCAACTAACACTTTATTTACCGTAACCTTATAATCCCCACACAACCGTACTTTACCATCACCCTTCGGTACAACTACTATGGGGGAAGCCCCTTGGTCTAACCCTGGCCACCATAAGTAGCTTCGAGCTAACCCTTTCATTCTACATATGCCCAGGTGCTGTTCATGTAAGTCATTTAATAATGTTGACCTAAATTTGCCAGGTATTACTACTCGTAATTCCCACAAAATACACCTCTTGTCAACTGACAATTCATTTCTGCGTATGAAGAAAGGCTGTATCTCTTTATCCTTAACATGGTTTGGCCAACCATTCAAAACGTAATCATACACCTTAGCTAATAAAGGATCTTTGATTGTTGCTTTACCAATATCATTTGCCGTTATAGGTAAGTCATCAACATATGAGAAATAATTTACTTCTACATGTTCATCTCTAGAATCTTTGGTTGGTAACCTAGATAACATATCTGCATTACAGTGATCATTAGATTTCCTATAGACGATGTCATATTTGTACGCTGACAATAGTAACGCCCAACGCTGCATTCTTGCTGCAGCCAAAGTGGGCACAGGGGATTCAGGGTTTAATATAGCAGTAAGTGGCTTATGATCGGTGATCAAAACAAAACGTCTCCCATATAAGTATTTATGGAATTTTCTGACACCATACACTATGGATAGTGCCTCGCGTTCAATTTGCGCATAGTTTTGTTCACTGTTAGATAGTGTCCGCGACGCAAAAGCAATGGGGCGTTCCTTACCATTTGGCATTATGTGCGAGATAACCGCACCCACACCGTACGGAGAAGCATCGCACGCTAACCTCAATTCCCTGTTTACATCATAATGTACTAGCAATGAGTTATCTAGTATTAATTTTTTACTATTTTGGAATGCAACCTCGCAACCCTTATCCCAGCACCAAGGTGTCTGTTTGCGCAATAGCGCATTTAACGGATTTATAACCGTAGATACATTTGGAAAAAATTTCCCGTAGTAATTTAGTAAGCCTAAATAGGAGCGCAATTCGGTAATGTTTGTGGGACTGGATGCTTGTGCAATCGCTTCTACCTTGTCTGAAGTAGGGTGTATACCATTTCCATCTATTTTGTGACCCAAATAGACTACTGATGGTTTACCAATTTCACACTTCTGTTTTTTAACTCTCACACCATATTTCTCTAACCGTTGAAATACTTGGTTTAATCTAACCCAATGTTCTGACTCAGATGGTGCAGATATTAAAATGTCATCAAGGTAACATTCTACTCCGGGAATTCCCTGTAATATTTGGTCCATCACACACTGGAATATTCCTGGTGCAGATGATATTCCAAATGGAAGGCGATTTAATTGGAATAGACCCAGGTGCGTATTTATTGTGATATACTTCCTTGATTCACTATCCAAGCTTAATTGTAAATAAGCATTGGTAAGATCAAGGGTGGTAA
>NW_022688904.1:0-1020 GCF_011630105.1 Anneissia japonica | reverse complement strand
CTTAACCTGGGTATTTTACTTCTGGTTTAAATTTAGAAATATTTCTGACCTTTACTTTGTTCCTTTAAGCCACAATCGCACTGGACTTTTTTTGGTAAAACTAACCAACACGTTGGCTAGTTTTACCATAATTAGTCCAGTGCGAACAGCACAGGAAGTTTACCTGACAGGAAACTTACCCAAGCCGCGCGGTTAATTTAACCGAGTCCCGCTTGCCCAGGAAAACTGACCAGGTTAGTTTTACCATTACCTAGCAGGAAAGTCCCAATGCGAACAGCGCGAGTCAGGTCATGGTCAGGTAAACTTCCCAAGTCATCACAGTGAATGACCTTCCTCAGGCTGTCAGGCAATTACGCATGAGCTGTGACCTGGAATAAAACGTCATTCACAAACATCTTGATTAATTTCGCGCGTGTTTGCTAGTGGTGTCTTGATTTTGAGTAATTTTGTCATTTTTTTCACTTGTTTACTCGGTTTGTTTCAATGGCCGATTTATATGGAGCATTAATAAATGTGCTAGGTCTTGGTGAGACAATCCATCGCGATTATCAACAAATACAACATGATGTGGGCCTAGTCCAAAGAAACACACACAAGAAGGAGAACGTCGCTTTCGTTAATTGTTTTGCCACACATACCGGAAGTGAACTTCACGATTTAGCGCCCCCAATAGTTGAATCTGTACGAATGGTTAGTTTCACCATGGCCTGTGGTCACCATGGCCTGTGATAAAACTAACCACGTCGATAAATCCCAGTGCGAACGACAGGAAGTTTACCCATTGGAATGTTACCCACAGTCTCGGTAAAAATTTCCCTATTTTAAATCCAGTGCGATTGCGGCTTAAGAAGAAGGGACACCTGTTTATGGGCAATGGTTGCAGGTATCCAAAATTAGGAATTTTATACGTGTATATTTTTGCCTGTCAACTCCACAGCTACTTGTATGGATTGGTCATTTGTTTTCTTATTTATCTGTTTGACATGCTATTTGTGTCTGGGTAGAAGCAGTTTAGGGCAA
>NW_022688903.1:621-894 GCF_011630105.1 Anneissia japonica | reverse complement strand
TAAAAACAAAAATGCCAAGCAGTGACAGGAAGTAAGTAATTAATTTACATATCAATAGGGCCTAATGTGTGGAGCCACAATGGAGCTAAGTAATAATTAGCCCTTCTTAGCAGATTAACTAGATAAACAGTTTGGCTTTGACTGAATTCAGTTCTTTGATCCAAAGCATTTCTTTAAATAAACAATTAAACTTGGATTTGCACTTAGATAAAACCTTGAAATAATTAACAGTTTCAGTAGCACTAATATAATGATCTTTTAAATGTTGTCCTA
>NW_022688903.1:0-579 GCF_011630105.1 Anneissia japonica | reverse complement strand
TTAATCAATCAGTAACTTGTGTTTTTTTTAAATGAAATTAATGATTTTCTTTAAAAAGATGCTACCCAAGGCGAGACTTTTTTTATACCTTGTTTGACAAACTCGCTGACTATTGTACATTTTACTGTACTGTTTTAAAATGTTCGTGCTTGTTAGCAATTTAGATTTGTTGTTGATGTTATCCATGACAGTAATACGTACCTCGAAAATGCCAAGCCTGTGAAAGTCCCCATCGTTGGTATTCGCCAAGTTATTGGAATTTTTATTTCAAATTTCGCTAAAATGGTTTATAACATTCCCTGCAAGTTCATCGTTCAAAACTGGTGCCGAATCAATGTTTTAGAGCCTCCCATCAGAGCCATTAATAATAATAATATTAATAATTTGCCGCAAATATAGTAATAATATCTAATAATATTAATGAATTTAAAAAAATACTTAGACCTACTCCCAGAGCTACTCATATTAGCTAAAAACTAATTTATTTTAGTTCTCAAATATGCATATTCTTTATGTTGATTTATTAATTAAATTTTTGCTGCAAAGTATTTTACATTTGTTTTTTTTTTTTGTTTTTTT
>NW_022688902.1:0-4631 GCF_011630105.1 Anneissia japonica | reverse complement strand
AAATGGTGGTGGAGTAGCAGCGCTAGTTAAAGATGGTATTGTAGCTACTAAGGTGAACTATTTACAAGTCCCTGAGGAGTTAGAGTGTATGTGGCTTCAAATTAAGTTAAAAAGAACACCCCGAGAATTTTCTGCTATATTTATTTGTGTTGTGTACCACAGTCCTGGCCAATCTGTTAATTCTCACTTTGTACTCATCCAGTACCTCCGCGAATCGGTGGACATTATTAGATCTAGATCACCAAGAGCTGGACTCATTATATGTGGCGATTTTAACGAAGTCAGGCATAAGATAGGACGCTTATGTTCAGCAACAGGGTTAAAACAGATTGTAAAACAACCCACATTCCAAGAGGAACTAATACTTTAGATTTAATTGTCACCAACCTTGTCAATTATTTTGAAGAGCCACTAATTTTTGCTCCGTTTGAATTTAGCAATCACGCAACAATATGTTGGAAACCAAAGCCATCGTTCATCGGCATGAAAGGAAGCATTGTAACTAAATCATTCAGACCGTTTATTGAATCTAATGTAAACGCATTTGGCAAGTGGATTACTAATAAAGAGTGGCATGAGGTTACTAATGCGAACGATGTAAATTTAAAATTAAATATTTTTGAACGGGAATTAAATCACGCATACGAACATTTTTTCCCACTACGAACAATTCGTGTACACTCAACGGACCAGCCCTGGATTACGCCTAAAATAAAAACAAAAATTAAGGAAAGACAATTAGCATATCACAAGTATGGACAGTCTTCGAATATTTACAGCAAGTATAGAAATATCGTCAAATGGGAAATTAAACAAGCCAAGATTAAATATTATAAATATGAAGTAGCGCATTTACTAACTTCCAACTCAAGGCAATGGTTTAAACAAATCGGTAAAATGTGTGGAACTAGTAAAAATAAAAATGATTCATTAAATCTGAACATTGATGAATCGGATCCTGAGAAAATTCGCGAAGTGATTAACTCGAAATTATCTGAGATTTGCCAACATTTTGAATCGTTACAAATAAATAGGTTATCGACGTATCTTCCATATAAATCGCCTCCACCTACGTTAACGCTTTGGGAGGTGTACTACCGATTAAAGAAACTGAATTGCAATAAAGCTGCAGCTCCAGGCGATCTTCCTGTACGGTTGATAAAAACTTTTGCGTTCGAATTAGCCGTACCATATACACACATATACACATATATATATACCGTACATATTTAATAAATCACTCGCAATTGGAAAGGTACCGACAAGATGGAAGGAGGCCACTATTACACCAATTCCTAAGGAGAAGGGTACAATAACCCTTAACCAGATTCGCCCTATTTCCATCACATCCATTTTCATGCGAGTACTTGAAGATGTTATGAATTTTTTACGTCCAAAGATTACCCTATTTATTGACGAAAGACAATTTGGAAATCGCAAAAATTCCTCTGTAAACCATTACCTTACTAGCTTAATGCATTTCATCCATAGTGGTTTGGACTTGCCAAACAATATTGCTACTCTGGTAGCGATTGATTATAAAAAAGAATTCGATTTAATAGACCACACAATTGCTGTGAACAAACTGATTGATATTGAAGCACCACGTGAATTAATCCCATGGATATGTGATTTTCTTTCGGAAAGGAAACAACGTGTTTCATATAACGGCGGTTTCTCTGAATGGCAAGGAATAACCTGTGGCGTACCGCAAGGTACAAAATTGGGTCCAATCATCTTTCAAGTTTTAGTTCATGACTCTCTCAGCGGTTATAATAACCGCTGGAAATACGTGGACGATTTAACCTTATGTGAGGTATATAAGAAAAATGAAGCGCCTAGTCTACAAAATCAGTTAAATGAGCTCGCGCGTTGGTCATCTGAAAATAAAATGTCAATTCATCCAGGAAAAAGTAAATGTATGCATGTATCCTTCAATAAAACCGAACCTAATTTCCCAATCTTAAGTATTAATAGTAATATCGTAAGTGAAGTTAATCAAATAAAACTATTAGGGTGGTTTTGAGCAATAATCTAAAGTGGGATGCCCATATTAACGAAGTGTTGTGTAAATCAGGTAAACGATTATACATGTTAATACGCCTTAAAAAAAATTGGTATGTCTATAAACCAACTTAGACATATTTGTACTTCATTTATCAGGCCTATAACGGAATATGCTAGCCCAGTATGGCATACATCCTTAACTACTAACCAAATATATGAATTAGAGATGATACAAAAAAGAGCCTTAAAAGTAATTCTTGGCCAGAACTATGTTTCATATCCTACTGCGTTACAAGCCCTAAATTTGACACGATTAGATGAGAGAAGAGAAAAACTTCTAATGAAATTTGCCAAAACGCTTAATGATATTGTGCCAAATGCAATTAGAAAACGGAGGGGTGAACTAAGTAAGAGGTCACTGAGAAATGGGGAAAAAATTTGAATATTTTTGCCGTACAGAACGATATAAGAAGTCAACCTTCCCATCAATTTGTAAACTGTTAAATAAGTGAGAGGTTGCCTTTTATTGCCATAATCGGTTTTTTTTAACAAATGTGCTTTGTTACGATTGAAATGAATGTGTTGGTGCTTGTTTGTTTTAAGTGATTACTATCTGATTTAAAAAATTGTAAATATAATTTTGATTAATTTTAGTGTATTATCTATTTTAGATATGTAATTCAAATTTAGCCAATTTGTTTTTTAAATATTTTCATTTGTTGTTGAGTGCAATCGAATTTTGTTAATATTTCTCAATTCAGCCTTTGTGTTGCCACGAAATATGTTTCGATGTGAATAAACCAGAATAAATAAATAAATATGGGGGTGAGGCGGGGAAGTAGTCTCCGACGGTGGGGACGCTGTCCACGAAAGACAAAGTGGGCGTGGCCCGGCGTCGCTCAAAATCTTTCGAAAGTGGTCCAGGAAGCAAAGACTCCAAAAAAAAAAAAAAAATAAATAAAATTTAGGGGTTTCAAAGGCTTATGTTCTTCGATTTTAGGATCTAAAAAAACTAAAATGTAGAAAGTACATAATAAATGAACAGTGCTAGTTCGCACATCGTAACAGAGAGGTTTTTATATAGGTAATGCGTCTATATATTACACAAAGCCAAAGTGTGTAATTAGTGTCAAATCAGATTAGATTTCCTAATGAAGGATATAACCATCTCTGACACAGTCGTAACCGTAGCCCGACACGATGTGTCGTCGAAAAGAGCCTTTAGGCCGTAGTTAGAATATAAACATGTTTAAAGTCTGTTTTCCACTAGGCGAATTTATTCGCACGAATCGAATGCGTCGGTTCGCTTCTCCTGATCTCTGATTTGTTGCGCCTTTTTTAGCTTCGCAAAATGTAGAAACAAGTTCGAACTACTGATTTCGCTCAAGCGAAAAACTCAGATGGAAATTGAATGCACATGCACATAAAACGACGCTTTCGATTCGAGCGAATAAATTCGCCAGCTGAAAAACATCTCGCGTCGGGTTGCGTCGCACAACGCTGAATGTCATATTTTGGATCAGTAAAGGTAAATGATAATAATAATGTTGTCATCTTAGTTTAGAAAGTTGACAATATGCTCCAAAGACGATGAGCTTTAGTTTAGTGGTTAAAGTGCTTTCCTTCAAATGCAATTTCGTTGGTTCAAACCTCGTATAAGCTGAAATTTGCTCACATCGAAACAGCTCTACTCCAGAAATCTGATAAAGGTAATCGATTATATAATATGCAGCGAAAGTTAAGGTGCATTCACATCGGACCGGACCGAAATTTGGACCGGACCGAAATTTGGATGCGCTAAACGCAAGCGTCCCTCCTTACACATTGATTCGATTTTCTGATTGTTTCGGTAGGCCTTCCGTTCCGAAAATTCGGATTCGGTGTAAATGCGGCTTTGAATCTACATCACCGAAATGCATGGTGGGTAAATGGGGCCCGGAGCCATGTAGCTTTCTGAGACTGGGGTCCTTTTTGATCCCGGTCTCCAATTCCATTGTGTACGGCTGGCCTGTGGATAAAATTGCGGTAAATTATCATCTGATAAGCCCATTCGTAGTTTGAATTTCACATGCTCGTTCAAGGTCAATAGACAAAAAAAAAAAAAAAAAAAAAAAAAAAAAAACACAACCTCACACAACATAGGTTTATGTCGATTGACCTTTGTCGAATACTACGAGTACGCGCATGCACAGTTCAAACCACGAATCGGCAAAGAGAAGGGCACCGCGTACGTCTGGGGATGTGCACAAGCTACGCATTTCTCCTTCACTTTTGCTATGCGAGAGTTCTATCAAAGATACTAGAAACATAAGATAGAGTTCTCCACAGAAAAAAAAACTGTTCCACCGAAATAGTGGGAATACAAACAAATGGGGTGCCGCGTACGGCTGGATCTAAAAACTCTGCCACCGTTACATAACTGTGAATACATGGCCTCCTTTTGCGGAGGTTGAAATCATTGCCATTATCAATAAGATACACACAAGTAGGCATAAATAAATTAAAACAATAAAATGACAGACAAAAAAGCGCAGAGTCGTATGACCGGACTCCGATTAGTGATAAAGTTTTCCTCCATTAGTGGAAAAAGAAGGGCGCCGTGTGCGTCTGGATATACCTAGCAA
>NW_022688901.1:0-516 GCF_011630105.1 Anneissia japonica | reverse complement strand
TGACAAGTCAAGCATTTCCTTCCAAAATGAACACATCCTGATTCCATACTCACAAATCTGATCAATGGCATTCCATTTCTCATACATTCGATCAGCAGCTTTAGGATATGAAGATCTAACGTCTTAATCAATCTATGGATGTGAAAATGTAGGAGAATCAAAATTATGTAATTTCATATTATTAGGCCTATCATACTTATTGTGGTAACACAAACTTCTTCCAAATTTACCACTTAAAATTAAATATTTTCTACCTTCTATTCTAACACTCTTCCAAATTAAGCCTATTATTCAATGTTAAAAGAAATATTGAATCGGACAATGACTCCTCATCGCCCTTTGCATTGGAGAGGCTTTTTCATAATACCAATTGTTGTAGGTACAGTAGCTAGTGTGTTAAAACATGCCATGAATTTTGTTATACTGTAGTATATTTGATACTGATTATACTAAATCTTTTAGAAATAAAACTGAATCCAAGGCATACATTTTTTCTATAAATCAATTTAGAATCTA
>NW_022688900.1:0-578 GCF_011630105.1 Anneissia japonica | reverse complement strand
ATTTTTGTTACTAATATCCCAGGCTTCAGACAAAACTGAAACCAAAATTTAAACCATGTGTTTATCAAATTTGACTGCATTTGAGAACAAATTCCTATCTCACATTCTGAGATTGGTATAACGAGAATACAGCTTTTATAAAATGAATGAATGATAATGAATCAATGAATAATAATTATTGCCAATATACAACGAATAATAATTATTAAATATATTTAAACATTTAAATTCCATTTTGTAACTACATTTTAGAATCTTAATAGCTACCGTATTTTATGCTTTGAACGCATGCTAGCGATATTGGTTTTCAAAACAATGTGAACGCACCTATCATGAGTGCCACTGTTTGAAAAGTGCGTGTTTGAACAGATTATTATATACGATAAAACAGGTACCACGATTGACGATGAATGAAAAATATTTTATTCTCAGGAATATTTGGGCACACACTTTTCTTTATTTTCTATGTTTTTTCTGGCTGTTTAGTTACGTTTACTTTTAGCTGTCGCATTGTATCTCTGCCTGTAAATCTTTAAAAATATATTTGTATACATATACATATATAACTAATAATATGT
>NW_022688899.1:0-674 GCF_011630105.1 Anneissia japonica | reverse complement strand
CTAGGTAGTCACGGACCGCGTCCATATGCAATTCAGCACAATGACGCTGCAAGTTATGGGTTATTTCAGTCCCTGTCGTTGTGGAATGATGTGAACATGTATCTATTATGAAGCACCTATTTACGGCTGCTAGGTAGTCACGGACCGCGTCCATATGCAATTCAGCACAATGACGCTGCAAGTTATGGGTTATTCTCCTACCTTTACCTTTATAAGAAAGTATAATACATACTCCAAGTATTGAAATACACGCCATCGTGTTGGGATTCAATATTTCGACATTAATTATGTCATCATTTTTTCATTCCTGATGATGACATAATTAATGTCGAAATATTGAATCCCAACATGATGGCATGTATTTCAATACTTGGAGTATGTATTATACTTTCTTATCTGAGATTAATCAGTGGACCTTTCGGTTTTTACCTTTATAACATTAATGATTTGATAAAATATAAGGACAGATGAGGCAACATTGAGGAAAACTATGGTAATGAAATACAGTGTATGATGTCGGTGTCATTGTCTTTGTCCTTTTTGTTAGACTTATTGTTGTAGCCTGCTGTTATCGATATCCATTATTATCCTTCATTATCAATGTTATGTCAATCGTCATTCAATCTTCTTATGTTTAGATGCAGCATCTGCACGTCAAGGACTTCACCTTGCTC
>NW_022688898.1:0-534 GCF_011630105.1 Anneissia japonica | reverse complement strand
GCCCAAATAAACGCCTAGGATTCGAAACTTAGCGGTCAAAACAACATAGATGATCAAAGTCACAATTGCCCAAGTGATGAAATATCAATCCCTATTTCAAATTAATTGTGGAAAAAATAGAGAATTTTCGAAGCGTTTTCACTGGACCACGTGTGTTTTAATGGACCAAAATGGGGTTTACGTATTTCTGCATTCTGTAGCCGTGTCTCAGTCGTTTTTGCGGTTTTATATGGAACGCCAAAAGAGCAACATTAAACGTAAATTTTTGCGGCTTTCTATGGAACGCCAAAGAGGCAAATTTGAAACAGAGCCGATTTTTAAACTCGGTTTTCGTGTTCTTAATAAGTTACAGTAAAATTTGCTGCGCTTAACCAAAATATGTTACGGTATATTGTAGGCCTACGTATTGAAATCATGTTCATTTTAATGCTAAAGTGAACTAAAACGTTTTCCAGGTAAAATATGGAGAGAATACAAGATATTTCCCCATACCAATTATGAACACTATTGCTGTTTCATCTCATTTTAGTGGTA
>NW_022688897.1:0-2060 GCF_011630105.1 Anneissia japonica | reverse complement strand
GCTGCTAAAGGTTGATAGTTTTTGTGAAACAGTATTGTCTCCAACATTTTAAACAAAGCCCCTGTGCAGATGTAGGATGTTGCTGTTGGGTTGCAAACGAACCGAAAACAAAATTGCGGCGCTGGAGGGGCTGCCATAAGGGATATTCTTGAGCCTGCTTGAGCAATGGCGAAGAAGAAATTTTCATTCCCTGGATCATGTTTGAACCAGTAGTGAGGCCTAAGATCCAGAGACAAGGGATACAAACAGGTCCACATCCAGCCTGTACATCCACCTCAGCCCTGTGTTACGGTACCGTATTGTAATTTTGAGGCTGTGGTCATGGAACTCGCCCACTCTTGCAATGTATTTTTATTCTAAGCAATTCCTGTTGTGCAACTTTTTTGTATTTTAATTATTTTTCTATATTAACTAATATGAGTGTATCTAAGGACCCATATTTCATAGCTGTATTATACCGTTGTGAAAATAAAGTTCTATCGTATCGTATCGTACGATGTGTAACAGTAACATATGGAGCAGATACTCCTGTTAGACACATCGGGAAAGTGAACGTTACATTTTAACTTCCTTGACAAATTCCACACATGTGTTCACGGCAAAAGATGAAGCGGATTTTATCGCTTATCCTTAATAAAATATGATATTTATGGCGAATTTAAATTATAATTCGTGTTGCTAATGACCATTCAGATTTTCATTGTTTGTCTTGGTGATAAAAAAAAAAATCCATTTAATCATTTATGTTAGTCATAACCATAATATACGGTAATATGCAATAGGTCTATAGTATATAGTCGTAAGAATACAACATTGGGAAGTATATATAGGATGTGGATTGTGCAGAACTGAATAGTATAATACATGCCCTGGGGGTTTGTATTATAATGCTGGCCTAGCATTGCAGAACGTACGATTCGAAGCTTAAAATCACAGCTTAAAATCAACTTTATTTTTAATGTACAGCGATAACATATTACATAAAAGTCAGCTATATAGTATAAATTAATTTTTGAATTTGTTTTTTATAAATGATATTCTCAAATAAATTACTTAGCAAACAAAGTCTGACTATGATTTACAGAATGTTTCCGTACAGCTTCGCTATCCAAATGTTTTGATCACCGCATACAGATGACATCACTACCCCGAAGTAACCAAGTGCCAAAGGTGGAAGGGCTGGTTCATTCTGTTCTCCATGAGCCAATTGTGTTTAATATTTACTTACAGTATTTTATTTCAACTTCATTAAGGAGGGTGACCCTTCCAATAGACCTTTCCAGAGTGTCAATCAAACTTAACAACTGACCAATTAGAACAGCGCTAGAAATGCACGCGCGTCTTACAAACACACGTGTTGTCCCACAAACGCACGTGTTCGCGTATGTTTTAACACTGCCGTCTTGTGGGACCTTAGCAACAATATCCAAGGGGCGGAGCTTAGAGGAAAGGTCCATTGAACCCAAGGGCCAGCTGATATTCAGGAGTAGCTTGCCATCGAAAATCAAATGCTACTACAGAGAGCGGGATGGTTTCGTTGGTGACGGTTGTAAGAACGTTAGTACAAATTATTTCATAACGCAGTTACACCCATCCGAATAAGCCTAGACAAGAAGTATCTCCCTAGTGTCCTCAGCTGACGGGCTTGTGACATTACATGAATGTCGGCTATTCTTCAGTGAATTCGGCCTCCCACCTCTCTACTCGTAACGTTCGGCGTTCTTCATGCTAAATCATCTGAACAGGGAGAGGGAAAAATATTGATATGATACGATACGATACGATATATTTTATTACGTCCAAAAGGAAATTCATTGGTACATGTAAAGTAAAGTTCTTTCAACAAAATCAAAGAAACCTATCCAAACTATACATTCTGGGGTAGGGGCTTTACTCCACTAAAATGACCGGCATAGTCGCATACCCCACTCATAAGCGAACTATGCATTTGGGATAGGGACGTTACTCCACTAAGGTTCTAATGACCCGCATACCCGGTGTACGGTAAGAATGGCCCCGGAAAAAATGGCCCCGGAAAAAATGGCCCCGGAAATAATGGC
>NW_022688895.1:0-531 GCF_011630105.1 Anneissia japonica | reverse complement strand
GGAATCCCAATATCTGCAGACGGATCCGTTTCGGCCTTCCAGGCCTCATTAGTGCAGCTAGGGTAAAGACCCAAACGAAACGTTCGACCAGCTTAGGTAGGGGCCAAACTTGTCCCACGACCACTAATGATTACAGAGCCAAACCAAGGCAATATATATACAGAGCCCAGGTGTGAATGCAAATAGTGGAATACAAGCTGTGCGTCTCGGTTCCAGTAGATACAGAGAATATTTTGTCATTCTTAACGCGTCCTACGAAATTCTTACGAGACAGCATTAGTCCGTGAATTTGTGAACAAGATCGGAGATCTAAAGATGCAATCTCTACCGTGCATCAATGGCGGCCCGCTGGATCTCAATAGAGATTCTTTAATAATATATAAATTTGAAAAGGCAAATGGGAAAAACCCACAAAACAGCAAAGCGAGAGAGCAGCTTAGCTCAGTCGGCTAATCTGGTGGTAGCTGCTGTGTGTGCGCTGAACCGTGGAGATCTCTAGGTCCCCGGTTCAATTCCCATCGCTTCCTCTCC
>NW_022688894.1:0-792 GCF_011630105.1 Anneissia japonica | reverse complement strand
CAATGTCGTAAATTTATGTACAGTCATTGTGCCAGTGTGCTAAAAAGTAATGAAACTATTTTTGTGTGCATGATTAAATATTTTTTTGAGTTTGTTAAACTAATAAATATTTCGAAAATTATAAAAGAAAAGGGATATATGCTATATGGCTTAACAGATTATAATGTTATGTTTGGCGTTATTCGAATACAATCGTGTAAATTTTCAATTCAATTGAATTCAACCTTTGGATAGAACTATTTATTTATTTAGGGCTATATTTTTTTCCTAGGCCAAGTTGATTTTGTTCCGAGTTGGTTTTGGGGCGAAGTGTCGTCTGGGCCGAGTTAGTTTTGGTCCGAGTTGGTTTGGGCCGATTTGGTTTTGGGCTGAAGTGACCAGCATTCAAATGTACAGTCCAAGAGTATAGACAATTATTTGAACATGACTGTTGTTGGGGGGAGGGGAGAGGTGGGAAGGTTAACAACCTTGCCTGTCCATGGACTTTGCTCTAATATTTTCAGACGTAACTGCTTTTTGATGCCTTTGTAGTCTCAACTCATTTTCAGGGCAAAATCTGTAGCTCTCTTGATCCATTTCAAGAAGGAATCAATCACACATTGGACCCATGTTGATTTCATCTAAATTTTAATTTGCAGAATGTAGTTAATTAGTTAACTTTATAATATCCTATCATTAATGCATCAAATACATTATAATAAATACCGTATTCACAAGTTTGTATTGATTAATTGTAAAATTGCAGATACTGAAGCAAAGGCTGCTATTTGGCCGATTCCATCTATATGTTGA
>NW_022688893.1:0-1000 GCF_011630105.1 Anneissia japonica | reverse complement strand
AGTATTAATTTAAGGTTTGTAAGTGAGAAGGTCAGAGCGGGTATGAGTGTTAGCTTTCATGATACATGATTTTATAAGTTTGAGGGGATAGCCGTTATTAAGAAAGTGTTCAGTAAGTTTGGTGACGTTAGTACGGTAGTCGGTAGGATCAGAGCAAATGCGTTTACAGCGAAGCATTTGGCTGTAAACAATAGATTTTTTAAGTTTGTTAGTATGTGAGCTATGAAAGTTAAGATATGTGTGATTATCGGTGGGTTTAGAATAGAGAGATGTGGAGATACTGTTGCCTGAAATGGAAACATTAACATCAAGAAAGGGGATAGAAGTGTTAGAGTGTTCCATAGTAAATTTGATAGTGGGGTGAAAGTTGTTACAGTGAGTGACGAATTTAGTAAGGTTGTCAAAACCGTGAGGCCAAATGAAAAAAAATATCGTCAATGTATCTATAAAAATGCAACGGTTTGAGATCAAAGGAAGAAATTAGTTTGTGTTCAAGTTCGGCCATAAATATGTTGGCGTAACTAGGAGCCATTTTAGTGCCCATGGCTGTACCTTGTGTTTGTAAAAAGTGCTGATTATTAAACAAGAAATTGTTATGTGTTAAGATGAAGTCAATAATAGTGGTTATATCATTAGTGGTTTTAGCAGAAAATGAGTTGTTCAAGAGGAAGTGTCTGCAGGCATCGACACCATCTGCATGTGGGATGTTAGTGTATAGAGAGGACACGTCCATGGTGACGAGGAGTGCATTGTAGTGCAGTGATGTTATTCAGAATATTAAGAAAGTGCGTGGTGTCCTGGATGAAACTAGGTATGTTATGTAAAAGAGGGTTAAGATAAGAATCAACCAAGCCTGATAGGGATTCAGTAAGGGTACCAATAGATGAAACGATGGGTCTACCAGGTGGAGTGATGTTCAATGACTTAGCTAAATAGAATATTTCAGTGGGAGAGGATGGAACTGTGAGATTACGAGATTTAATTAAATTGGGGAGTTTGT
>NW_022688892.1:0-955 GCF_011630105.1 Anneissia japonica | reverse complement strand
TAACATCTAATTAAAATAAATGTCATGCTCTCTGTGATTTTGACCATCTATCTCAAATCCCATATGTCATTGTCCTCTTTGTTGGACTGGCCCTACCATGGCTAAATGCAGGGACGTAGCCAGGATTTTGAAAGGAGGGAAGCCGTTATGCGAATTACGTATGACCCCGTAATCCCCCTGTGAAGTAGCGCACTCTGAACGTTCTTAGGACTGTTTGAGAGGATAAAGTGAAAATTGCAATAGACGCATTATAAATAAGCGCAAAAATAATTATCTAATAAATCAACAGTGGCAGATCCAGGAATTCGAAAGAGAGGTGAACCAGGGAGGGACTTTCACAGACCGAGGAACCACCCACCTCAGCCCCACCATGGTGGTGCTGAGGTAAGAAAATTTATGATTAGGGCATCTCTAGATGGCCGAAAATTACACTCTCGCACTTCAATTTGAATGTACTCTCGCACTTCAATTTGAATGTATTTTTCTTTTTTTTCCTTAAAAAAATGAAGGGGGGGGCCTTGAATCCACCTCTGCTTAAAACATTCTTTATCCAGAATAGTCATAATCACGAAAAGAGTACATGAAAAACCAGATCACATCCTAAAAACAAACAGCAGTCACTAAGACATACATCAGGAGCCGACTCGATTGAGTTAAATGTCATACCCAGGGAAGGGCACAGATCTGTTTTGAAAGGTGGAGGGGGAGGGCATTTTGTGAGTCGACACCCACCTTAGCCCCACAATGGTTGGAGCTGAGGTGAGAAAATTTGAGGAAATAGTACCTCTAGATGGCCAGAAATGACACTTTTAGTAAAATTCATCATCATCACATCACCATTAGTCAAAATGAAGCGCCAAAAAAAATTCTCATGATCATTTATCAGCGAATTTTGACAACCATAGAGATCTTATTAATGTATGTGTGTATCCCATAGAAAACAAAGCTTAAAAAC
>NW_022688891.1:0-600 GCF_011630105.1 Anneissia japonica | reverse complement strand
AGCCACCTTTAATTATAAACATATTGCATTAATTTTAATTTGTTTGACATCAAGAAAGGTTATTTAATTTAAAAACAAATATTTATTCGTTTCTTTGTTTTAGATTCAACGTTGCCTTCAAGAAAGAAATGATGCTCGGTCACGTACAACCGTCGCATCCGATCATCAAGTCCTTCGTTTTCTTCGATCTGGAAACGTCGGCTCTGCACGCCGAAGATAGACCCAAGGTCACCGAACTGTGCCTGATCGCCGTACACAGGTCCAGCGTCGAGAACTCGGACACCGCGCCGAGGGTGATGGACAAGCTGACGCCTTGCGTGTATCCCAACAAGGAAATCTCCCCGATCGCTTCGAATCTGACTGGTCTCCACAATGCTCTTATGTTGAATAACGACAAGCGACCTTTCCACGTCCAGGTTTGCGAGTCGATATGCGCCTTCCTCGGCAGACAGGCAAAACCAGTGTGTCTGGTCGCTCACAACGGATACGAATTCGACCTCAAGCTGCTCCGGACGGAATTCGATCGTCTCAGACGTTCTCTACCTTCCGACCTGCTGTGTTGCGATTCCCTGTTGGCTTTCCGGGAACTGGAGGGTGCAG
>NW_022688890.1:0-650 GCF_011630105.1 Anneissia japonica | reverse complement strand
GAATTGTATTTAATTATATATCACATGCATATTTAGTATTCTACAGTTTAAGTTACAACAAATATCTCATAATTTTTATTCTAACAATAAAGTTGAATTGTGTCTTGTATTTTTATGATACGTTAACTGTTTTTCATGAAGACCATATTGACACATTCACAAAGTACTGTATACCACCAGCATTGACGTCAATATAAAATTTAGTTAGGGCCTACTTAAGATGTAGTCAAACTTCATTTCCATGACACTATGATGTTAAACGCATTGTAATAACCATTAGGTTTACAGAAAACCAATCATGCCTATCAGTACATTATTTACAGGTTGACTCCAACCAACCATAATATAGAACATGAAGTCGGTTGCTAGCTTATCCCTATTTACAGAGACTCGTTAATTTTCAACAAAATAAGCTCCTAATGGTTGAATGGAGTTCAAGTGCTCAAATCACGACTTAAATTAAAGACTTTCTCAGAGAAACCACTGACATACTCCACAAAGAACCAGGAGTACTACATACTGCTACTAGTACAGCTGCTGCTACACTACTACTACTACTACTACTACTACTACTACTACTACTACTACTACTACTACTACTACTACTACTACTACTACTACTACTACTTCTTCTACTACTACTACTACTA
>NW_022688889.1:0-601 GCF_011630105.1 Anneissia japonica | reverse complement strand
AAAATGCCTCTGGCGGGATTCGAAACTGCGACCTCTCGCTGTCATGGCGGGACTCGAACCTGCGACCTCTCGCTGTCAAGGCGAGTGGCATATTTACCTTTCTTTGATGATTTATATATGATTTAACAGTGTTAACGGCTACCTTGATTTATGTTATATGCACCTATTTGTTTCTAGCCGTACTTATTGTGTAATACAGTGCATCTGGTGGTATTTGAATCTGTTCAACCATGAAGCCTCCGTGGTCTAGTGGTTATGACACTCGCCTTGACAGCGAGAGGTCGCAGGTTCGAATCCCGCCAGAGGCATTTTATTACACAATTTCTTTATTCATTTATTTACTGGACTACATTCGTTGAGATCTATGCTACACGATGTATTTATTAAGTCCTTTATTCAAACACTGTATTTACCTTTCTTTGATGATTTATATATATATATATATTTCATTTGTGTTCCACGTGTGTTCCGACAGAATAATAGAAAATAATGAAACAACTTCAGTAGTAGACTTTAAGAACACTGATTTATTTTAAACTCGGATATTTCTGCCACTCCTGTGGCTCGCTGATGAAGGCCACAGGAGTGGCAGAAATATCCG
>NW_022688888.1:0-1498 GCF_011630105.1 Anneissia japonica | reverse complement strand
GGTCAGCTTTCAACAAAGTTGACCTTTCCGTCGTAGGTTGTCGATCGTTAGAAAGGTAATATTTTTATGAAATTTATGGAAATGCCTGGTAATATCTTATGGTTTTTGGTGGATATTCTTTAAATTTAGCGCCTATCCATCATATTTCAATAAATGCATTCACATTCATTCTTACTAATAAAGTGAGTGAGGTCTAGCCGTAGCTTAGCCTCTCCTCTCTCTAGAGGCCTAGGTAGGTATGTTAGAAGAGTGACGTCACGGACTGTTATCGTTGTCGCGACGCCGATGCTGATTGTTTTGGTTTTGCATCTTGCATCCAGATTAGAAAAAATCGTATTAAATCGTTTATTGGTTGCATTCGCTAACCTTTGAACTTATTTACAAAGTAAACAGGTCAAAGTTTACTTACGCTATTTAAAAATATTTTTTTCATTGATCGGTCACAGAGTTACAGTGTACGGAACTTTTTCTTTGAAATAAAGCATCATTTACACATATTTTGTAAGCTCTGTAAATTTTAAAAACGATCCTGTAATTTTAAGAATTATATATTTAATATATATGCCAAGTATGAATTAGATCTGATGCTACTCAACAATTTTTTTGATTTTCTCAAATCTTACGACTCTCGAGTCCGATGCATAAAAATGTCCGCTGATCGAAAGATGTGTACATTGGAGGATGATTCAAACGGCATAATTGTTATTAAATTTATACATAAAGTCTGTATTACTGATGAATATGTCCAATATAATCATTGCTTAGTATTATATGATAGAATATTTTTAAAGATTTTGATTTATTATAATGATATTTTGCGATTATTATACCCATGTATAATTGAAAATTACCGTCACGAAATTGCATATGGCGTCTTATTTGGCAATTCTGGCCTGTAATTGGTCTGTATAGATCACTTGACATTGAATTTGAAATTTGATTGGATGATATGTGTTGTTGACAGGAATATAGATCCTGGTGTTGCATAGGCCTACATTAATAGTTTTTAAACAATTAAAAATAATAATACCCCTGTAGTAATAATAAATTAGTCAAATAATGCATGTATAGATCAAAGCAATAATAGTACCTAATTAACTTCTTTTTTTTTCAAGGTATACACAATGAGAATTGACAAATTAGTAAAAAGGTCACAAATTTTGTATAACGCCTGTAGCAAAATTTTCGCCATAATTAAATATTTTAAAAAATCATTAAAATTTTTAAAAATTATTGAAAATCAACCATACAACCAAATTTAATTTTGTAAACGTTTTTAATGTTATAACACTTGGTAGAATTTGTGATATCAGTATTGTGGACATCCAATCAAATTTAATTTTTCTTTAACATACCTAGCCTAGGCCTTGTATGTAGTAGTAGGTAGGCCTAGGCTAGCTAGCAATCTGCCTAGGCGTAGGCCTAGGGCTTAGCCTAGGCTAGCCTAATATAAGCCTAGCTAGCTAGCTATCTAACCTATGGGGCCTAGCTTGGTCTT
>NW_022688887.1:0-685 GCF_011630105.1 Anneissia japonica | reverse complement strand
AGCCCAAAGAAGAGTCCAGGGTGGAGAGTCCAGAGGCGGAGAGGCGGCAGCGGCGAAGGCAGACGAGGGGGTGCTCGCGACGGTGCCGGGAGCTGCACGCCCGAGGAAGGCCGGCAGCGCGACCTGGCCGAGGTGGAGACGCACACCAGGGATAATAAAGATCCTCTATACCCCGAGCATCAGCAACCCCCTCCTGTTTCCCCCCGCGCTGAGATAGTGCGACCAAGGGGGCCCCTTTCCCACCCCCTGCCAGGCACTGTCCGCGAGGCCCGCGGAGTGAGGCGCCATCGCCGCTCCGCGTCTCATCACCAGACGGGTAGGCGCGACCCGGTCTCGGCCTCAGGCCCGCCTCATTCTTGAGGGTATTCTTTCCTTGGTTTTGGGTATGTGTTGTCGGCGCCGTCTGTGAAGTAGAATTGTATAAGTGTTGCCGTGTGCTCGGTAGTCGGTATTAGCTCTGCACTGTGTTTTCACTTTTATATTTGCTTTTTGTGTAAATGGAATTGTGTTTTCTTTTTTTTGTGTGCATTTGGTGGAATTGTATTTGTGTGCTTCCCGTGTGCCGCGAATAAATGTGCTTTATTGTTGAACTGTTCTCCCGCTTCGCTTCGTCTTTTCCTCCATTGAATCCTCATCTTGCTTCACGTAAAGGGTTGGTAGTGGGCTGAATACGCCCGATAATTAA
>NW_022688886.1:0-517 GCF_011630105.1 Anneissia japonica | reverse complement strand
GGTGAAAAAAACCCTCCCTTATCAGTTTTTATTCTTTGATAGGGTGATAAACTAATACATTTTTTTAAAGGGGCCTAATGTATTGTATTAATTATAGCACAACTACACTCTCACACAAAACCACCTTATGACAACTTAAAGAAAGAAGTGAAGATTTGAAATAATTAAGGTCCATACTTTTAATTATTAAAACAAAGCTATATCAAAATAATGAATTATATAAATGTTAAATGTTTAAATCAAAATATCTAATAATTTCAATTTGTGGTAAACTGAAATATTGTACAACACCGATTTTTATATTAAACTAAGCAGAAACACTTACTTTTTCGACTTATGGTATGTAAAAAATCGCTGTATGGGATGCAAATGCTACTAATCAGAAATTTGTAAACAAATAGCTGTCAAAATTGTATCGATTTGACGGCTGTCTCACAACCTTTGCAAAAACATTGAAATGCGCAACTCGTTAAAAAAATAATCAGAAATTCAATGATGTAAGGATTCTTAGCTATAT
>NW_022688885.1:0-756 GCF_011630105.1 Anneissia japonica | reverse complement strand
TGATTTTGATTTTCACTGCTAGTTTACAATATTATCACCAAGTTTTACAAATACATAATTTTATTATTTATTTTATTTCAATTCGCATTCAACAGCGGGTGTCCCGCCACTTACAGAATGGAAACAAAAAACAGATACAAATAAGCAGATATAAATAATTTAAATAGTCACAAAAGATAACAAAACTGACTCTAGTATAAGCCTAGATCTTCTTTTTATATACTTCTACACTATTATAAAATACATCTATGGAATTATCTTCTTTGCTAAGATTAATCTAGGTAATCAATTGATTAAACCATTTTTTTTTGTAACATTGACATGGCAAAAGAAATTGTGAAAAATTCAATAAAGGTATTACGGCACCTACGAGGTTTAACAGATATACAAAATAAAGATGTTAAGTAATTACCATAGATACCATTAACACATTTAAATAAAAATGTTATATCCAGGAAATTATGTCGACTTTTAAGTGAAGGAACTTAGATTAATAGAACTTTTTGGAATATTACATACCCTTGAAACAAATTTAACAAAGCGGTGTTGAATAATGTCAATTTTAGAGGCTTGTGTTTATTCAACTGATGCTGTTAAAAATAACTGTACAAGTTTCAACTTGCGGTCTAACTAAGGAATCAAATAGAGAGATATGGGTATTTACATTATTAATATGCCCGCAATTCCGCTTCACGAGTCCTAACATCCTATTAGCTTTAAAATATATAATGTTTAATATGTTCGTTAAAATTAAGC
>NW_022688884.1:0-1147 GCF_011630105.1 Anneissia japonica | reverse complement strand
ATATAACAGTTAACACTACCAGCGGACAACCGGTTGCTGTTAACGTTACATGGACAGAACCGACTTCTACTGATAACTCTAAACAAACACCAGAACCAGAGTCAGACTACACCTCAGGTGACAATATGTTTCTGATTGGTCACACAACAGTGCAGTACAATGTATCAGATTCAAGTGGTAACTTCAATGATAGGTGTAATTTTACGGTTACTGTTGAAGGTACTGTAACTATGTTTGTATTTTAAATTTATACATTCTTTATTGTTATGATTATTTCTTATGCCTACCTTTGTTGTTTTTAAATCATACTGCAGCCATTATATTATAGTGAATTTATAGCCATAAATTTAATTAGACTGATGCAGGATTTTTCAAAATGCTTATAACAATAATGTTTATACAATTATATAAGTTGGTGAATAATTAATTCACACCTCCTTAACTGTATATCATCATCACGTAAAAATAAAAATTAACGAAGAAAGCAGCTCTTCATAGATAAGTACAAGACACTAGGCTGTACCACACAAAAGACTATTGCAAGTTGCCCTACGTCTACTTCTTCCATTAAATGAAATAATTATGAATAATGTTTCTATTATTATTATTATTATTATTATTATTATTATTTTAGATACCAATGTTTTTGTTTTAGTTATTGCTTTTGTCTTTTGAGTGCACTTAGTTGTTGACTAAGAGTCATGCCTGTAAATAACTACGAGCTATATAGTTATTTTTGTAAATTAGTTGTATTTTTCATGAAAATTCCAATTTTCAGACAAAGAACTACCCGTTCCTAGTTGTCCATCACTAGTAACTGGTGTTACTGATGAGGGAAAACCAAATGGCACCGTAAACTACAATATTACCGTAATGGATAACGTTCAGGTTGCTATGTTTTCAACAAACTATACAAACTTCAACCCTGCTGCAATGACCATTGATGCAGCTTACACTGTGGTTGAGACTACTGGTGTATTCCCAATCGGACAAACTGTAATTGAATACATCTTTGTCGACTCTGCTTCGCCAACATCAAATGAAGCTACATGCTATATTACATTACAAATTGAAGGTAATATTATTGGAGATATAAAGACTTTTGATAAAAGGTGTCTGTTGCTTCTACTGATCATCTTTTTATACA
>NW_022688883.1:0-1409 GCF_011630105.1 Anneissia japonica | reverse complement strand
TGCGCGCGCGCGTGTGTGTGTATATATATATAGCACATTTAGACGCTCGGAAATAGCACTCTCAGACGTCAAAAACGGTCTTCGAAACATCATAATTTGACAATGTGTAAAACCAAATATTTATTTTAGTTTGATATTTTTTCAGAAATTTTGTATACCTACAGACTCTTTCAAATAGCCTATTTAACTGTGATTGACGGACATCAGATCTTTATTTGTTTATTTATCTATTTATTTATTTCATTTCAACAGACCAACAGCGAATCATCGCCACTAACAGGCTGGTAAAAATGTATAAAATTTAAATATATCAAATATACTGACGAAATTTGCAAATAATTATGTAATTAAGTAAAGGCCTAAACACGTTTAAAAGATACTTCGTCTGTGATAAGTTTTATAAAAATGATAATCAATACTTATTCGTTTGTTATTTATGTAACAAAATCATGAAACTTTCTGTACCATGTGTAAAAATATGGTTTATGAGGTAAAACCTTATTTTTACACATGGTGTACCGAAAGTTTTATAATTTTGTTATTGATATGGAAACTAGTACTATTATATATTTGTGCAAGTTTATAAGATTTTTCTAATAAAGCCAGGATCGGGAGGGAAACAATTTTTATATGTTGAACAACTGATTTTTTTCTAGCCCTGTCCAACCTATCGAATTCTATTTGATAAAAAATATTCATGATGTGCCTATATATGCTCATATTGTGATGTCATCATGAAAATATATAGCCCGGGTATTCAACCCGTTTAAGCAGGTAACCAGCACCAATCTGTTGAGACCATGACATAATTGTGTACTTTCATTTTTTTCTCTGTCAGCCCCACGCATTTTCTTTTATAGCGGTGGATTCGAAATAGAAGAAGCCAGGGAAGAATTTTCAGTGATAGGGGAAAATACTACCTCAGCCCCACCATGGTTGGTGGGGCTGACCATCTAGATAATTATTATTATCTAGATGGTCGGAAATGGCACTCTCAGACTTAAATTTGAATATAATTTTCTCTTGCACTACAGGTTCTGCTACCCTGCCACTAGAAATGTTCCTACCACAAAAACATCCATTCATCATGCTTGGTGCTGAGGTGAGCACATTTCTAACATACATAGGGCTACCTCTTGATTGCTGGGAATGGCACTTCCAGACTCAAAAACAATTTATAAAATCTAAATAAATGTGCTTTAACACGCGCGGTGCTATGAACGATCCATTATTGATACCTACCGGTACTCTACAAAATACGAATACAGCAGTAAGTAAAAATATACAGAGAGAATTTTTTTTTTCGGCAACATTTTGGTCAGGCTGCAGCCTGACACGCCTGCCGGACCGCTTCCGCCGCCCCTAAATTAGGGCCTACCTTATTTTGCGAGTTAGAGCCCCTCACCGAA
>NW_022688882.1:0-741 GCF_011630105.1 Anneissia japonica | reverse complement strand
TCTGAGCGCCGAAGGCCCGAGCCAGGGGTGGGTATGGGAGGGGTGTCCCCTCCTCCCAAAACGAGATTTTTAAAAAAAAAAGGTACTTCTAGATGGCCGGAAATGGCTAGGATGGGAAAGCTAGGGCTATTTTTCTTTTGTCCGACTGCCTGACGAGCTTTGGCCGATGTGGAGGCTTGACCAGACCCAGACCGATGAGGGCTTAAGACCCCCAGCCTCCCGCTGGCGCCACCACTGCTCTAGGGGTCCCTAGTTCAAGGGTACAGTAGAGTCGGGGCCCTTAACCCATATTGAATAAAATGCATATAAAAAAAAATGCAATATAAGGAATAACAATGACTATAATTACGAGTATATTTTATATCAAGAGTTGCCGGGTATTGTGACATAAATTAAAGAGTACAGTAAATAAAACATGTATCATGAACACAGGTACAAAATGCTATACATTACCGTATTCTAGGAAATACACGTGAACAGTCGAGTTTGCAATTGAAAGACTCTGGGCGATTTGGATTAAATTAGTGTAACATCGATATTATTTATTCTATATTTCCGTGCGTATATGTACGCTTGTCACAACCAATTGTACGTGAGGCGCGTACTGTAGAATATTAATTTAGCCAATAATCATATTGTTTATTACATTATCCAATGAAAATTATTGTAGAGTTCCTTGTAATCGAACATCCGGTTACAGTTGTGTTTGATACAGTTTTAAAAAGAGTTTTTGTTTACGTT
>NW_022688881.1:0-1063 GCF_011630105.1 Anneissia japonica | reverse complement strand
CATGCATAATCGCAAGGCACACTACGCAAATAAAAAGTCGTAGATAACTTCCCAGAGATACTGCAGTTCTATGCATGTTTCGTTATTATTCTTCTTCTGTCAATCTTCACGACACAAGTACTTGAACATCACTTACTACAAAAAGATAATGCGCCCATCTTTCCTCTGGCTGCTGTATAAAGTTTAAAAAGAAATAAAAATGTTTATATATGCATAGTTTAGTACAAACTGGAAACATAATATTGTTTTATGATCCTGATATATTATGGATATAAAATAAATATACAAAACGAAATATTAAACACTTACAGCTAAAAGGAGTATAATAAGTCAATACCGTATTTATCAATAATTACAACAATAGGCCTATTAGGTCTGATGATGATAATAATAATAATAATAATAATAATAATAATAATATTAATAATAATAATATTAAAAATAATATCTAAAGGATAAAAACATAAACTATTATATTTCAATCGAAAAACGACTTCGATCTCTTTCTTTTTTAGGTTTTACTAGATCATGTAAAATATACACATAGTTAGGTTAATACGTGTATAGGTATATCGACACAGCATAATATAATAGGTACAAAAATGTCTAAATTAGATTTCTTAAATGTCGAGTTTATATATTATGTACCATTTTTTTTAATATGCTATTGGAGATTTCGCCTTGTTCAAAATACTAATGATTGCGTATCACTTTGATCTCTGTAATTTACAGTTCATCGAGAAAGAACCGTGCTTTAGTTGCTTCAAATCTGAATGGCACATACAGTTTGTCAAGGGAGTCTGAGGCAGCAGATGGTCTCGGGTTCGAATCCTAGTTGGGGAATATATCTCTGTGTTGTAGGCCTATGTAAAATTGCTAGGCCTATATTTCCTTGATATTAGTAATGAATACACGTCCCATTGTCACGTGCCACACTATAAGCCTATGCCTAATGTTTGACTATCCAGTTCAGGCTGTCGCCTTTAGATCCTTGGGGCCCTTTTTGTCTCCATTGCGTCTTGTACCTGTAGGTGCTGTTTTTATCCTGTAATTTTCAATTACT
>NW_022688880.1:0-624 GCF_011630105.1 Anneissia japonica | reverse complement strand
GGCGGAGCGACGATCCCTTTAACAGAAGTGTGGCGAAGTACATGAAAACCGACGTAGCGGCACCCCCGTCGAAGCTCGTGAACGCCAGACGGGCGCTGGCCGCCGCCATGCGACGGAAGCGGACGGACAGAGGGAAAATCATGGAGGTCCTGGCCACCGGCAGAAGGTTGTTCGAAACCGGTGTTTCAAACGGGAGACCGTGGCCGATCTAGCAGGCGCCATGCTGTCGGAGCGGTTCCCTTACTTCCAGTGGGAATCGCTCAAGACGCTCGAGGAGAGCGACAGGTGCGTCGTGTGCATGACGGCTTACGCAGAAACGATTAATTTGCCCTGCAGGCACTTTGTATCGTGTCGATCGAACAGTCGACTGCGGAAGTGCCCGACGTGCAGACGGCCTATCGAAATGAGATTGGCGGAGTGGCAGATTCCAGACGACACGAGGGTGTTTAGATAAATTATGGGCGATTATAGTTATAAATCTTTATCGTTTTTTAATTTTAAGAAATAAATTTTATTACAAAAAAATGAAATTTGACTGAAATTGTATTTTTGTTGTTGTTTCCTTTCGGAAGTTCATTGAGGGCGGCAGACGGGTTTTTTCGAAAGTTAGGATAGGGTCGGATT
>NW_022688879.1:269996-282268 GCF_011630105.1 Anneissia japonica | reverse complement strand
TTGACTTGTGGCCGAGTTGGATCGAATTCCCTCCGACGACCAGAGTTTGTTGGGCAGTCGGACCAAAAAAAAAAGTAGGCCTAATGAAATGAAATGAGTGTTTATTGAGCTGAGTTTATAGATCTTAATTGTAGTTTATCAAATACTGAAGACTATTTTTCCAGTCTGAGAGAGCGCCATTTCTGGATATCCAGAGGTCCTATTTGAAAATAAAAAATCTCATTAGGATACCCCCTCCCAAACCATCCACCCGGCTTTGTCGGAAGGCCCTCAGATGGCAATGCGTGCCAGAGTTATCCTTATCTCACTCAGCCCCTCCCCAAAAATACATCCTACAGCAGCACTTGCACTTTAGTCCTATCTAAACTACTTTATGTTGACTCTACAATGAACTATAAGCTTACCAGAAAATTTGTTATAACAGTATTTATAGCATACCACTAATTTATTTTTGCAACCTTTCTTATTGACAGTTCTTAACTTTTGTGATCATTATAAATAAGCAATTCAAATTAAAAATGCAACTATTTGTGAGGAACAGTACATTTTTAATTAAAATAACTAAATCAAATCAGAGTAAGCATACAAACAACAATTTTGACATTGTACAACAGATTTTTGTATTTATTAACAATTTCAAATTTATATACAAATTGTTCTCGTGGTTAAACCAGATATTATTTGAAACTTACCGACGTTAGCAAACTATGTGGAATTCAAATTTGGAAATATTATTTTAATATTAATATTGACCACTAATTAATAATGTTCACAAGGTTTAACTAACCATATATAAATAATGTAATTAAAATATTATAATCTATATATTATTATTCAAGCCAATGGTTCCGGTGGTGGAACAAGTCTTCTCGGTTAAGGACGTTAAAACGTAGGCCCGACATACATATTTGGCTCGTGTGCACTTTAAAGAACTCAGTACAGGTACATCCTCAGAGAAGAGTAGGGGTTACCCCGGTGTACTGCTTCATTCAGTCCAGTCGTTTAATGGTTATGCCATGTAGGATAGCAATTAAGTTCACTTATTGGCATATCCTTGGCGCTCGTACCTAAGAAATGAAATATTACTAATTTTTGACTTGGACTTGTTTGGTCTTGGGAAGTCTGTGCACAGTTTGTTTTCTAGACTCAAAAAGCTGGCCAATGGATCTTTTTCCATCTTTGCTGTCAAATACTTCACTATTTTAGAATTCACATATTTGGTTTTCAC
This sequence comes from Anneissia japonica, assembly GCF_011630105.1. Classification (NCBI taxonomy): domain Eukaryota; kingdom Metazoa; phylum Echinodermata; class Crinoidea; order Comatulida; family Comatulidae; genus Anneissia; species Anneissia japonica. The sequence continues at coordinate 281,040 of NW_022688879.1, read as the reverse complement.
CATTTTCCTTTTTAGTGGTAAACTTGGGGGATTTTTTTGTCTTTTGTAGGGTTCCCTCTACTTTATCAGCAACTACTACGACTTCAATGTTATGCAGTAGGTGTTCGCATTGTTTCATCATCTATCGATAAGTTTCCAGTACTTCTGAAACAAAATAAAAAAAATTCTGCTTATAGTAAATTGTAATACAATAAAATATTTTTCAAATACTGCATCACATAGTCATAAAATTTGTATGCCTATAAAGTTTTTATAATTATATTACTAGTCAGTATAATTTGTTCAGCAAACTATGAACTGGCTAAACAATGATAAGTAAAATAAAAATATTAATTTTATCAATTATTTTTGTTACTTGTATAAATAATTTGGGTATGTAATTTATAATTTGCATTATTCATCCACTGTTTCAATAACTACAATTTGTTATTCAGTATTAGGCTACACTATTTATAATTTTTATGATGATACATTGAGAGTAGACTCTGCCAAAACATGTTCCTTTCATAGAGCCTAGTAATGACCAGGCCATGTTAAATCTCAGGCTACGCCTGATATAAGCATTATATATTTCCCTCCCACACATCATTTTTTCCCGGCTGGTATCCTTGTTGTAGTGTTTATCTGCCAGGTTAGGCCCCATAAAAAAATTATTTGTTTCTTTCGAGGAAATGGATTACGCGCTACAAAATTTAAATTTACCCCCGGAACATAAATTTAGCGATTTTTACTCTGTCTCTTATACACATCCCCTAATTTACCAATGTTCACAAGTAAATCAGTGGTAGGGACACATATAAAAAGTCATAATGCAATCAAATTTATATTTTAAAAAAGGTATGTTTTTGTTGTACCAGTAAACATATTTGCAAGAAATCCTGAGCTTTCCAAGGGAAAAACGATGGAAAAACAACCATTTGAAATAAAAATATATGTTGAATAAATATGTATTGATTAAAAAAAGGCCGTGCGTGCGTGTTCCGGCCCCACAGACAGACGATAGGCCCTCACCTCACCCCTCTATTATCACTAGGAATGAAGCCTAGGCTAGTGCCGTGGGGTCTGTCGTCTGTCTTCAGGAAATGCGCAACTTGGCTAGCAACTGCTGCTGTCGTGTTTTTTTACTAGCTAAGCTAGTAGGGCCCCTAGGCTGGGCCGGATAAACGCTCTCTCAGACTCTAGACTAGGCCTACATGCAAGGTTGGCTCCCCGATAACAATATGACCTAAATACATTTTTATTCTCAATGAAATAAAAATGGCTGCTGCTGCAATAATGCTCAGAGGGGGCTATACTTAATTCCGTTGCCTTCACAGGCACAAATATACTTGGAAGACGACTTGAAGGGGGAGATAGTGAGAGAGCTCGTCAAGATAAAGTTCTCGAAGAATACAACAAAGTCAAGGAACAATATTAGGCAAGCGAAAATGGATTTTATTACCGATAAAGACGGGAGGCAGAGAAATGCCGAGTATACTTTCGAGGAAATGGATTACGCGCTACAAAATTTAAATTTACCCCCGGAACATAAATTTAGCGATTTTTACTAGAAATCACCCGAACAAAAGGATAACGAAATTTACTTTGTTTTAGGAGGGCTAACTTTGGTCACGGGTGGAATAATTATTTATTTCGAAAATAAAAAGAGAAAATGAATCGGTTGAGAAAAAATATATTAGAAACCTCAGAACAAATGGAAGGGTAAAGTAGCAATAGATAGGCTTGCTCAAGAAGCTAAAGTTAACGAGAAGGAAGCCAAGGATTTTCTTTTCTTAACAAGTATTTTGGCAGATATACATCCCCAGACCTGACTACAAACCTAGGCCTAGAGCTGGCGGATTTGAGACTTTAACTACAAACGAGATTCATCAGGCTTATATATTATATTTACCAAAAGATAAGGACTTGAGAGAGAGAAAAACTATCGATGAAAACCCTATAAATATGCATTAACGGTTATCGATGTAAGTTCTAGGTACAAAGCTGCTGAAGAACTCCAATTTAGAGATGCGAAAACAGTTGCTAAAATTAAAAGCTTTCGAGGACATTTACGAAAAAACACCTTTGAACTTTCGAAAAATATTACAGGTAGTTGGAAGAAAATAATTTAAGGTTGAGACCAAAAAGCTTATAGAGGAAAATAATGTATTTATAAGAATAGGCGAAAAGAACGTACACAGGACCCAGGGGGTGGTTGAGCGGTTTAACAGGACGTTGGCTGAAAGGCTATACAAGGACCAGCAGAAAAAGGAGTTGTTTTTACCGGTAAGTGAATGGGTTAGAGAGTGGAAGAAAAATTTACCTATAATAGTGAATACTTTAAATCACGAAGATTAATATCCGATAGCGAAGGGGCTACATTAACTCCAAGCAAGGCTATTACGCTAGCATGGTGTATCAGAAGCCTTCTTCAGCCTATCACAGACCTGTAGGTTACCAAGAACCCGTTCTAGATAAAAGCAGTGTAGTGAGATATTTGTATTTACAAGGCGAACATTATAAGTATATAGAGCCACGAGAGATAGACATAAGAGCCACCGATCCAATATCGTCCGCTAACACATACGAAATAAAAGACGTGTGGATTAAAAAATACCAACCTGTAATTTATCATTTAATACAAAGACCTTTCAAACAGAAACAAAGGGATTCACCTGCGTTGACTAGATCTTTCGTACGTGAAGAACTAATTAGAATACCCCCTAACTCTGAATTGCCACCGATTTAAGTAATCATTTTTTATATATTATTAAAAAATGAATGCAATAAGGTTACACAAACGTCTGAGATGTGAAAACAAAGAGACTTGTTCCTACGGCTCACAAACGAATCGCTGATAAAGGAAATAAAAACTAAATACTATGAAGTTTTAATGTTGGAATGGGAATTGTTTTCAAACGTTAGTGATTTAATCCCACCCGAGGAAAAAGCTAATTCTAAGAAACCATTTTGTTGCCTGGAACCCCCCTTTGAAATGAACGAATGCGAGTGGGTATGCATAAATTGTAGTACTATACAACAACATAGGCCTTCGGTTACTACTGATTCTAACCATTATACTAAAAGAGTTAATAACGCCTACGACATTTCTAAACGATTCGAAAATAGCATCGATGAATATATGGGTAAAGCTAGTCTGGTATTTACAAGAAAAGACAAAGTTAAAGTCGATGTAGATACGGTTAGGGAAAATTTAACGGTCTTGCCACCCTCAGTTCAGTTCAGTATACCCTTAAAAAGTTAAATTACAAGGTTAGGTATACTAATAATATATGGTCTATACTCAAATAAGGATGTGGACGAAGGTCTCGAATCCTATATTGATGAAATTAAAAAAGAATTTAGACTTTTTCACGAAGCTTACATTGAAAAATATAAAGCGAAAAACTTTCCCAACTTTCAATACGTATTGGCTAGGGTACTGGAAAAAATTGGGTATGAATATAATAGCAAGTTTCTACCTTTACCTAAAAATATTATAGAGTTGGATAAAAAGTGCCTAGATTTATTTCGTCGACCCTAATCAGGCTTGCTAGGCCTATGTCAAGTCAGTTTCTTGACCTGAGCAGCAGGGAGTCTGTGGTTTACTTGGTCAAAAATCTAACAGGAGGGCCAACCTCGACCACGATATATATATTATAATACAAATTATTACTCACCTGTTAAAAAAAATATAATAATCCATCCTGGGCTTGTAAATTTGAGATAGGTGGAAAGATCAACCCTAGACCGCCCGCGAATTTTAACATCTTGCATAAATCCGTTCAACGCTCCCTCCGTAACAACGCTATCCTCCAATTCCTCCCTTATTCGACTCTGTCTTATCCTTTCCTTCCGTCTAACTCCTCTATTCATAATCTAATCTTGCCTATCTAATCTACGTCGCTCAGCAGCCAAATGTTTTTCCATCATTCGTTTAGCGGATGCCTTTCTCTTCTTTTCTCTCTTTTTCCATTCCTTACCTTAAGAATTTTATTTTCTCTAGCCTTGTTTTTCTTAGACCGTGTGTTTCTGTGTTGAGTTATTATTCCCTCCTCCTTCTCAATAACCTCTCGAACTTGCTTCTCAAACATTAGACCGTTGGGAAAAAGATTGGATATCCCCTGTCTCATGGACCCAAATCCACTTTGTATATATTGATTGGTGCTATCAACACCGCTCTTGAAATACTCATATAACGTATGAGTCAACCGCTTCCTACTCATGATTTCAAATGGGTTGATGATTTTGAAAAAAAAGTAATCCATGTATCCTAGAAGTCGATCTGGAATATCCTAAGGAACTATACGATTATCATAACGAATATCCATTACCTCCAGAAAGACTTTCTAGGAAGAATGCAGAGAAACTAATTCCTAATCTGAAGGATAAAAGTAATTACGTCGTTCAACATGAAACATTAAAATTATATCTTAGTCTAGGTTTAAAATTAACTAAAATTAACTTAACTAAAATACATCGAGTCATCGCTTTTTAGGAATCTCCATTGATGAAATATATCGATCTCAATAATAAATTGTGATCACAAGCGAAAATGACTTAGAGAAAGATTTCTTCAAGTTGATGAACAACTCTGTCTTTGGGAAGACGATGAAGAATATACGTAATAGAGTCGATATCAAGTTGGCTTATAATGAGGAGTCTGCCAAGAAACATACGCAGAAACCTAATTCTGATCATATAACTAAGTTTAATGATGATCTTGTAGCTAATACATATGCTTAAAACTGAAATGGTTTTCGATAAACCTATATACCTTGGTTTCTCTATCTTGGATCTAAGTAAAAATCATATGTACGATTTTCATTATAACTATATCAAACCTAAATATTGAGATAAGGCAAAGTTGTTATTCACCGATACAGATTCATTTATGTATGAACTTGAAACTAAGGATTTTTACAAAGATATATCGAAATGATGTTTAAGCTAACTTCGATACTTAAAACTATGGTGGAGGACATCCATCTGGGATACCTACATGTGTAAATAAAAATGTTCTAGATATGTTTAAGGATGAAGCTGGTGGAAAGATTATTAAGTCGTTTGTTGGGTTGAGGTCGAAACTATATTCCTTAAAAATACACGATGGAGATGAAGATAAAAAATGTAAGGGTATTAAGAAATCGGTTGTTGAAAAAGAGATAACTTTTGATGACTATAAAGATTGTCTGTTTGCATTCGCGGAAGCAAGGTTTTTTCAAGAGGAGCCTCTTACCATCTTTAGAAAAATGAATGTTTTTAGATCTCATAAACATGAGATATATACCGAAACCGTTAATAAAATAGCTCTGTCTGCAAATGATGATAAACGTATCATAGCAGAAGATGGTGTTCATACTTTCGCTATTGGACAAAAAAAAAATTAATTTTCGGGTTAAAAATTATATCTAAAACTAAAAAAAATATGGGTAAATCAAAAAACAAGGAACGTATTATTCCATATGTAGGTTTGTGTGAATTTAATGGGAAAAAACATTATCTGAAGATCCTGTTGAGAGACGTAAAGAATTAAAAGCTAGATTGAAACAAGTTTTAAAATATAAAAGTCACACAACTCATGTAAAATCTAATACTGAATATGCGTATGCGCATGAACACAATTATAAACCAAATAATAGAAGGAACCATTACCCTCGATAAGTAGGTAAAAGTGAAAATAACTCTATATATTATATATCTTTAGATATCAAATATATGTCATCTGGACGAAAATTAAAGTTTGATGATGAGGGTGCCCGAGAACTGAATCAGGGTGTTTGTTTGATGTAAATAGGTAAAACAATTGTTAAGAGGTGTCCGAGAACTGAAGCAGAAAAAAAATGGCCTCGTACTCTCAAAAGACTACTAGTAATGTTAATCAACTTTTAGTGATACAACAATTGATATGAAATTGGCATAAATTAGTAGAACAGATTGCTTATAAATACATTATGTTCGATGCTAAAGTTGACATAAAAAATTGCTTCCATAATCAGTAGTTGAACTACACCAACAATAGTTTAGGTGATATGATAGCGCTTATTTTAAAATCAAATTATTATTTTCACATTGAAGTTACTTGATTTAGTTGATATAATCAATAAATATTAATTTATTTTATATAGACAGTAGTTTTAGAAAAAATATCCTTTATTCACTACTTTTTAAAATCTGATTTTAATTGCTCATAGCTAAGCAGGTCTAAGAACAAGAGGAACCAACGGTGGGGACAAAAATATTTCTCAAAGCACTATTTAATTTATTATTCTATCAATCACGTTAAACTTAATAGAGGTGTACAGTATGTTATGAAAATCTGAGTGGTTAAGATGCTTGCCTTCCAATCTCAAGGTCTTGTGTTCAATTAATTTGACAGTAGAATTTCATTTCACGACTCCCCACTCCCTGAGTCTCATTATGAGCCTTAGGCCGAGTTCAGACTAGGTTGAAAAACCCGGCTCAACTTACTGGATTATCCATGTGCCAGTCTGAACCAGGTGACTTATTTCAACCCGGGCTGTGCTCCTATAGTAACTAGCCTGGGCGTGCCACCGTGTTTAACTTTTCTAGCCTGGGATTTATTCGTTGCAGGGGTCTTGCGTTGACTTCAGGTTAAAAAAAATGATGTTATTACGTGTTATGTGATCGAGCGTACGTTTTAAGCGCATTTTTTCGAAACTCGTTTCTTAGCTACAACAAATACTCGCCTGGCTAATCCCGCTAGTCTGAACGCCCAGCAAATTTAAGCTAGACTTAAATTAAGCCGGGCAGGCTCAACGTAGGCTTGGCTTATTTTCTATTCTGAACGTAGCCTTAGTTATTAAAGCAAAACTAGGTAATATAGAAGAACAGATATTTACTGAACATGATACCTAGTGTAAAGAAGAAACCAAAATAACAGATTAGCAAATAAAATTTAAATTGTATTATAACCTATACAATTTATCTTGATTTTAGGCGAAGAATCACCTTGCCCATCGGGAACAACCTCTCTGAATGGATACACTCCGAATTGTTTTGGTAATTTTACTTTATGTGTCACTTTTGAAAATTGTGTCCAGATTGTAATATTAGTTGAAACAAAAACATTGATATTAGACATCTAATGTAGCAGTTTTGCTCCTAAGCATTGCAAACTAATACTTTTAAGAAAGACTGTCTAATGTAGTAAGATTTTTTTTAATACAGTAAAAACCCTCTTTTGGGATACCCTTATTCAGGGGACACCTCTACTAAAGGGACACTTTTCCGTGAAAGAGGGAAAATATCTTCTAACACTTAAGTCAAACTGGTCAATCAAATTTAACCCGTATTAAGGGGACAGTTTTTTTATTATTATTATTGTATCAAAATGCCATGGCACAAACTGCTGTTTATCCGCTCATGTTTTTATTTTATGTTCTATTTATTTATGTTATTTTTTCTCCCAATTTATTCTTGCGAGCCGAGAACAAGCACCTTTCGTTCCAGTAGGAAGGAAGCTTTAAATGATACTATGATTCCGTTGCGCCTTTTTTTCCAATTCAACTTATCAAATTTCAACTTTATTCAACAATTACATGGAAACAATTTTAATGAGAGGAATGGAAAACAATAGTAAAGGCCATTGTTGGAATCACAATTAGAATAAATTATAATAATTTTAATTCTGGATTTATATAGTGCCTCACGTTGACACAACCTCGAGGCGCTAAAAGGCAAGCCTTGTCTCATAGTGACCATAGATAATAATAATAATAATAATAATAATAATAATAATAATAATAATAATAATAATAATAATAATGTATACCGTTCAGCTGCACATAGACTTCTACTTAAGTCGTTACTCTATTCATGCTATTCTGTCTTCTACATTCAATAAAAAGCTCAATATTTTACTATCAATAAAACACTCAGATCTAGAAATATGAAGTATCGGAAACATAGACCTATACAACATTTTGTAGTTTTAATTAGATGATAAAATAGTAAAGGGACAATTTCACGTTTTTGCTTATTAATTGGGGTACCCTTCTTCAGAGGACATTGCTATTAAGGGCACAAAGGTGTCTCCTTAATAATGGTTGTACTGTATGTAAATTTTCGCCCTAAACGGAAAGATTCATACAGTTTTGCAATGTATTGTAATAAGTATAATTTTTATGTTTAAAAGCCCAGCCTCCGAAAATGTATAAGCAGCCGTTGTTGTATCTAGAGGAGACGTACAGTGGGTTTTATCTGCTGTGTGTGTTCGAGTATCCTGAATATCAAAATGTCACATTCGATGTAATTTGGTCATCTGAGAAGGATGACCTTCACAGAGAAACTCTATTTGAATCAAGGAATGCAACACTGCCCGGTGAAATGGTGGATGTCAACCATCTTCTTGTAAGCCAATAATTCACAAACACACACACACACACCAGTGGAATTTTCCGTCAGTATTTATTCATATTCGCTCATACACACATATTATATATAAATATATATATATATACATATTATATTCAAATCAAATCAAGTATAAATCTAATATAATAAATATATAGGCCTATATAATCAGGGGCGTAGCGGAGGGGTATTAAGGAATTAGTCTAATACCCTCAAAATTTCAAAAATATGTTTTTATGATCTCCCTGTTTCTACAGAATAACGAAAACAGCGACATTTAGTATTACTATGCATATTTTAAATTAAAATTTACCTAGTTGGCGTCTCATAGAAAAGGTATTAGAAATGACGTATGTATAGTAGAGCAGCTAAAGTTGAATTTCAGGTAGAATCGTGCACTTCTGGAAAAAAACATGAAACTTCTCACAGTGATACTATAACACCTAAAGATCATTAAAAAAAAAAAAGACCCCCGAAAATAACGCCTCCAAAGGGCCACCATCTTGAAATCCATTATGGCCGCCAAAATATTTGAATTTAGCTAACATATTCATATCTACAGCACATGTCATTGCCAATTACATTACCCATGTTTTCTATATCAGGGAGTGTCATGCAATTATCAGAAATTATGTAAGATGGCGCCGCCATAGTGGATTTCAAGATGGCCGCCAAATTAATGATATTTTTGTCAATATTCATATCATCAACACCTATCAATCAAAGACCGTTGCCCATGTTTTCGATATCAGGAACTACCATGCAACCATCAGAAATGGAAAAGAAAAGACCAACATATTAAATTTCAAAATGGCTGCCATCTTGAAATTTAATATGGCCCCCAAAAATATATTTTTTTCATATTCACATATATGTAAAGTACCAGCACTGTGAATCTAGATTGTGTATATGTACAAATAGGGATATTATGTAATTATCGAACATCTCATAATGGGACCTGCCTATGGAATAAAGTAATACCATCTAGAAAAAAGTCCGGCGACTGCCACGTTGATTTCAGAATGATTGCCAATTAAGAAAAGGTACATAAAAGAAATGGAAATTAAAGACATTAATAGAAAACAGTTAAGTTTTCAAATTGGTAATCAATCGAAAGTAATGAAAGTAAAAAAAAAAGAGTAAATAACTGCTTTGTATGTTATGAGAGCAAGTGCAGAGGGAGAGAGATAGATGCAGATATTGTTTATATTAAAGCTAGTTTTATCATAAATAAAATTATGTAAACATAAATCAAATATTCAAATAAATGGTGTGAAGACACTAATATTGAATAGACCTCATGTCTATGAGATGGCTAACTATCATTTTCAAAAGATATATAAAAACATATGTAAATATTGAAAGGGAAAAAATGGGAAAAAATTAATGAAAAGAAAACAAAGAACGGAAAGGAAAAAAAAACTGGAAAGGGAAAAGAAATAAAAAAGAACAGAAAATTAATATAATGGAGAAAGTAAAAAAAAAATAAAGAAACATCAAGAAAAATTAGAAAAGTATACAGGTAACTTAGACATAAATTAAATATCACATTCAAGTAATGGTATGAAGGCAAAAATATCGAATAGACATCTAAATATCATTTTCATATATTATATATATATATATGAACCCCCCGCACTGTACAAAAAAAAAACATTCCGTACAGCCAAGCATTGCGCATGAGAGGCATTTGTTCTTCAGATATAGATTTTCAGAATCGAACAGAAGAACTATCCGGACATCTCCGGAATAGAAATTATCATCGAGGACCCATTGAAAATGCTATAAAAAAAAAAAAGCAAAGGACATACCTAGTGCTCAAACACTGAAGTACAAACCACGTCAACGATCGACCAGAGTGCCACTGGTCACTACTTATCACCCTAGATTACTACCACTAAGGGCTATATTTCAGAAACATATGCCCATTCAACAGACCACAGAACGTCTTAGGTCTGTTTTTCCGGATACACCGTTCATAGCCTATCGCAGACCACCTAACCTTCGTGATATATTAGTACGATCAAAATTCAAGAGGCAAACTAACTCTTGCGACAACCGTAATTTTGGTAGACATCTTTGTTGATCATCATGCAAAACATGCTCCTTGCTTGATTCTACACAATCATTCAAGAGCAACCAAACAAACCACATATTTCGGATAAGGCAATCAATTAATTGCCTCACCAAAAATCTCATTTATCTCATATATTGTAATATTTGTGGTAACAATATGTCGGAGAAACAAAAAACACTCTCCGTATGAGAATGACACAACATAGATCAGCTATCAGAACATCTAGGCTTGATCAACCAGTAGCCGAACATTTCAATTTAGCTGGTCATTCAATTTCAAATTTCAGAGTGATTGAAATTGACCATAATGCCAATTGGAGCGACAAAAATCGCAAAGATAAAGAGAATCACTGGAAACTTTTACTTAAAACAACCTCACCATTTGGACTCAATATTAGGAACGTTCTCCCAGTACACTAAATTAAACCAATGGCATTTCAATTTATTCTGGATAAATCATTTGGCTTATTTATTGAGGCTTGCCTCTAAAGTTTAGTTTTGGCCTTCTTGATCCTGTTTACTTGTTTAGGCTGTTTATTCTAATCTCATCTAGCCTATTGTTTCCTATCATGCTTGCATGAAATTCTCACTTTATACAATCTAGCTATATATA
>NW_022688879.1:255944-268737 GCF_011630105.1 Anneissia japonica | reverse complement strand
TACATATATATATGTACATATATATATATTATACATACATACATATAATATAAAGTTTATAGTATTATTATAATGTGTAAACTGGAACAAATCCCTCGTTGCCTGGCGGTATGACAATCATATCTCAACAATTATACCAATCTTGACTGGTTATTTGAACTGATATATTAACAAAATAACAAGCGATCTTACTGTCATATTTTTTAGGTTTTTTTTAATTAGGCCATGATTCTACTGTCATCCATAGATTTACTGTAAAATCACAGCTATGTTCATCTACCCAGATGGGACTGCTAAAAGCACGCCCTCTCCGGCTATCAGTAGCAGAAGCATTCTTCTTAGTGTAGAGGTAAAATTGATTTTATTATTTGTTCTTATTCAAATAATTATTGTACTTTATACATTGTTAATAATTCTACCTTTTAATTTGCCTATGCAGCACCTTTGATTTATACATAGGCTATTTGAGGGGGCTGGGTGCTATATGGTTTTGTGTGCCTAATTAAATAACAAAATAACAATACACTAAGTACAGTAAATAAACAAATAACAGTCACTAAACTTTAATAATGTTTCATGTTACATTCTTTCAGGAACTACAAAGCCCGGAAAATGATACAACAGTTGCAAACATTTCTAGAAATAGACTCCAAGAAACCTCAAACATCTTAAACAATAGTAGCCTGCCTATTGCTGTTAGCGTTGGAACTGTCGTTTTATTATTACTTTTAGCTGCTGTTATATTCTTTGTAATCAGGAAAAACAGAATAAGAGCGCGCTCAAAGTTGTTCCTTTTGGATACTAATAGAGATGGATTGTCTGAAACTTATTCAGAATCGGACGACGAAAACAATTGTAATACAATGCTTTAGTGGTTTAAACGCAAATCTCCACGCAATGGTGTCCCCGTCTCAGGTGACATACACATGTGTATGCTCGGCCTCATGTGTTTAGGTTCCTGGCGTGTTTAGCATTAGTTGTGCTTAGGTATTTCAGACCATGATGTCAAGTACCTAAGCACATTTAATTCTAAACACGTTAAAATCCTAAGCATAATATTAGGAATAAGATAGATCTAAAAACATTTAGCTTTTAAATGTGTTACCAACGACCGGACAACATCGCGTGGAGTTTTGCATTTAAATCTGCCACACTGTTTTTACAGTGTATCAAGTCCCTAATTTGTCATAGCTTATATATCAAGTAGGTTTGTTGCTGAGGTAGCACCGTCGACACAATTTAAACAAAATTGTACTAAGTTCAATTGTTCTCTTTTGATGATCCAATTAATATCTAAGAAAAACAAAAAATATTAAAATAAAATTTTACTGGTTTTATAGATATAAAAAAAGTACGTCACATTCGTTTTCAATTAAACTTATATCATAAGAAATTGTCATCGTTGTTTGGCTCATTCTGTCTATAGTGTTCTTTGTGTCGTAACCAAAATTCTATGTGATGATAGCTAATGTCAGTGGGGGACGGAGTGCAGTGGCCGTTGTCTGGGAGAGCGCGCCCCCATCAGGAGAAAAAATACGCAATTTGTCAAGAAGAAAAACAAATGAAATTTTCACAGACTGTGAAATCAATTAAATAAGCCTTTTTTAAAAAGCTTAAAACCCCTAAATAGTTAAAACCTTAAAGGCTAAAACCCCAAAATAATTCTAGTCGACGGGTTCTGAAATGTCCTTGGTCCCACCCACTTATAATACCGTCGGCAAAATTTCCCTTCGCCTCTCTTCCTCCTCTCAGCCAAACTTTGGTGCCAACACTGGGTAATTCCAGATCTTAAAAACAAATTGCCATGTTGCATCCCCTTCAATATTATTCCATGCGATTATTATTATTATTATTATTATTATTATATAATACATACTTCATTGTACAATATATGATCAATCTATTGATCCATTACTCAATACACGATATATTGTATAAATTCATTTGACTGATTACGTCATGTGATAAGCCTCTATTATGACAATTCCATTCCATTTTAATAGGTGTTTTTAAGCAAGTAGGTCTAACGATAATAAGAACCAAACATTACAAGGGTGAACACTAAACTAATAATTGTCATGCTGCTGTTACTAGTAGTTAACCTGGAGCCGTCGCCGTCGTAGACACCCTTTACCGAAGGTCAAAAGCAAATGGGGCCCATGATCGGAAGAGAAATGTAATCAGGTCGTAAAAGAGTCAGTCGGAGGAGCGGCATGCCCCGGGGAATGCTATCGAAAAGTTAGCCTGCCACAAATTATACCACAGCGGTGGAACTCCAATGGACGGTTATTGCACTTTTCCTAGTCCTTACAGCGGGAAATGCTGTTCTGAGTGTACGGTCAAGAATTGCCTATCGGGTAACTGGAGAAGTTGGTGGGGTTTCACCTTGTTCAGGTACACCCACAGAAAAAGTTTAATGTGACCAATTTTGTTTAAATCGTTGCACTTTTCTTACTGGTCGATGCCAATGCGTTACGCTATATAGTGGTGAATTCTGTGAAATATGTCATGCAGTAGGTTGCAAGTGGAGTGAATGGAGTCAGTGGACACTTTGCGAGCCAACTTGCGGTGGTAGTCATCAAAGAACAAAGTATAGGAGTAAAGTAAGTTTCGGGTGTGTGCTGCATGCATGGGCTCAGATACAGAATCCCAAGACTGAATCCATATGCTACAGCGACTAAGTGTCTGCAGAGGGACACTGTGTTTGATCTGACTGGAGTGCCTGGTCAAGTTGTGCACCAGAATTCGGACCGGAGAGATTACGATTGCGAACAAAAACAATGCTAATCCAAGGAATACATTGTGGAGAATCACGCGAGAGTCAAACATGGCCTTAAATCTGCTGTTTCAATAGCTGTACAAAAACTATTATCTTGGAGAAATCCATTCACACAAAATATAAATTAACACCATGGAGCCAATGGTCAGGGTGCTTTCCAGGCTGCGGTGTCACTTATGAAATGTCTTTTAGATTTTTAGGTTCTTAAAAATTTAAGGTTTTCCCCTCTTGAAAACTGTCAGGTAACTTTTTTCATTCTTATTTTTTGTGTATACATAAATGCACAAAATTAAGTAGTTGCATAGCCTACGTATCCTTTTTTCCATGAATCGAAAGTGGGTCCGGGAAAATTTGGATTTCTAGATGGCGGGTAATGGGCTTGCCTGACTTCTGATGTGTCTTTTACTGAATTTTGAATTCTTCAAAATTAAAGGTTTTCCCTTTTATGTTTCTGATGAATTATTTGGGAATACGCAACTAAATAAATCAAAAAGATTATCTGAAATGATTCATAATCAAGGATATAGTAATCTTAGTCGAATCGGTAGCAAAAAGACCATTTAACCGATGTTAACAGAAAGTTAAACTTCCATTAAGCATTAACGCAACACTTTAAATGCAAAAAAAGTTCATAACAGTTTCAACAACTTTAAAAGTTCGAGGAGTTCATGCTGATCAGTGATCAGTAACAAACATAATCTTTCAATTTGATTGGTTCATGGCGGATTCGTGTGGATCTCCGTAGAGGTGGTTGTTGGTCTATTGGTGTGTCTAGTTGGATCGCTGGTTTTTCATTGGTGTTAAGAGTAGGTGCCACATTTTGCGTGTTAGTGACATCTTCAATTTGTTGTGGGTTAGTCGGTGGGTCAGGAATATCATAGTCTGAGAAGTCTGCTTCTTTGGTTTTCCATGTTCACAGTTTCGTATGTACATGGTATTTCCTTGTACCACCTTGTAAGACATTTCACTTAATCTTTTGCATATTCTGGCCTTTTTCCACTTCTCACCTATTCAAAACGGTTTCATTCTAACTATTTCATTTTCGTTGAGTGGTGGTAGATCTTTAGTTGTGCGGTTGTAATACTTTTCTTGTCTTTTTTTTTTTTGGTTATGGCGTAGATGTCTCATATCCACCTCATTTGTTTTCAATGGTTTGAGTAGTTGCTGCACAGTTGGTACAACTGTCTTTGTTCTACGTCCAAGGAAACACTGTGCTGGGCTGATGTTTACTGCTTCTGTAGGGGTATTTCGTACACTCAGTAATGCAAGGTTGATGTCATCAGCAGTGGATAGGCATTTTCTCAATTGTCTTTTTGCTGACTTAACTGCAGACTCGGCTTTTTCGTTTGACAGTGAAGTCTGTAAATTCTGCTAAATCTTCGTCGATGCTTAGCTCGTCTCTCACACTAAAATAATATGGTTTTAGTCTCTGGCATAGCTTGTCCTTGTGATCAGGCCATCCATCTTGGATACAATCTTTTAGTAATTGATGTACCTCGTCGTTGGCTACAATTCTTTTAATCTCCTTTATTCTTTGCTCTGAGAGGTACTGCACAGCATGCACCACTTCAAAGTCATTTTGACCCTTAACATAAGGTATGAAAGATCTACTAAGAGGGTCTGCGATTAGATTATTTCTTCCTTGTATGTACTTGATAGTAGTATCATATGCCAGAACTCGTAGCAACATGCCTTGAAGGCGTTTTGGTGCCTCATCCAATGATTTCTTGGCAATGCACTCAAGGGGCCTGTGATCTGTGTACACAGTTACAGGTCGTCCATACGTGTACTGGTGCCACTTTTCTAATGCGAACACCACAGCTAACATCTCTTTTTCAATTACAGCATATCTGGTTTCTGTCTTATTCAGTGCACGGCTGGCATATGCCATAGGTTTCCCACCCTGAAGTAGCGCTGCTCCGATACTACGGTCACTTGCATCAGGGTGTAATACTAGGTCTTTCTGTGCATCAAAATAAGTGAGGATGGCAGTCATCGTCAACAACTGCTTTAAATCTTTGAAGGCATTGTCATAGCTCTCAGTCTATTTAGAAGCTACCTTGGCAATCGACAACAATTTGTTTCAGTTGACTCTTATAATTCTCCTCTTTCTAAAATCAACTGTGGTGTTCCAAAGGTGTCAACGCTTGGTCCTTTATTATTTTTAATTTATATTACGATCTAGCAAATTGTTTATCATTATTAGGTTTTGTTCTGTTTGCTGACGACACCAATCTTCTCTATTCAAACAAAAACTTATCAGAACTTTTTAAAATTACTAACACTGAATTAAGCAAGGTATCCAATTGGTTTAAATTATCTTTAAAAATTAAACAAAAATAGATAATAATATTATTAACCAGGTCAGTGAAACAAAAATTGTCTCGGTGTAACATTAGATTCCAAGCTTTTCTGGAAACCTCATCGTAACAAAATTTTTAATATTATTTCTGGAAATATTGGTGAGTCATGAATAAGCTAAAAAAGGGATTTTCCCCCAGATATACTTTTATCATTATACAATACCTTAGTCCTACCCTATATTAACTATTGCAATCTCTCGTGGGCCACCACAGTTGATAAACATACACACCTATGCCTCTGGACAAGTCTTGAGACCACCAGTATTTATAGCATTTTTGAATTACAAAAAAAGTGCTCTCAGGATTTGTTCAGGGTCAAGTCGTACTACACATACTAAACCTTTATTTTATAAATATAATACACTCAATATATTTGATTTAAATAAACTACAAACCTATAATTTTATGTATTGATTTATAAGTAATACCCTCCCAATTCATATTACCCTATTATTCCCAACCCAACAGTCTGAAATCCATAACTATCCAACCAGGTTTTCATAAAACAATATCACCACAGAAAAATGTATATCTTCTTATAGAAAAAAAAAAATCAGTATTTTATAATGAACCTAAGTTATGGAATTCCCTTGACCCCTTTTAAAAATCTTTACCCAGTTTTTCTTCTTTTAAACTTAATATCAAACGATATCTGGTCTCGATGTATGGTAATTAAGCCTTCTCCAGTGTGTATTATAATCGAAACCAGACTACCTGTTTATGTTATTAGTTTCTGTATATTTATTTTTATTTTAATGGTGGCCACAAGTTTTTTTTTTTTTTTATTGTGGTCTCCATCTACATAGATTTTTTTTAATTCTTTGACCATGTGTATGATTTTCTTTTGTTCATTATGTGGAAAATAAATAAATAAATAAATAAATAAATAAATCAATCAATCAATCAATCAATCAATAATGGCATGCATCCCATGACCACACTGTGCCTGTGCAAGTTAGTGCAGAGATCGGCTCCATGACCTCAGATAGCTTTGGTAAGAATGCAGAAAAGTAATTTACCATTCCCCGCAGTCGGTGTATTTCATCTTTATTCTATGGTGCTTTCATCTGAAGTACGTCATCAATTTTAGTTGGGTCTGGTTTTAAACCATCTTTGGATACAGTGTGGCCTAAATAGGGTACCTTATCTACTCCAAACTTTGACTTTGCTTTGATGATTACAGTGAACATCTTCCAAGCCACCAAGCGCTTGCTGCAGTTTTTTTTTTAATTTTTTTTTTATATAAAGATTTCACTGCTGATTTTCAGGCCAAAAGGGAGTCTTTTCCAGACTTATCTCCCCCACGGTGTAGCCATGGTCGTAAGTCTGCTCGATGCATTGTCTAATTCGAAATTCAGGTAGCCATCCTTTAAATCAGATGTTGAGAAATACTGTGCCTTATTAAGATTTGGCAATATGTCTGAGAGTACCGGCAGTGGATGGTGTTCATGTTGTAGATATCGGTTGAAGTTACCTGGGTCAATTTGTTTCATTTTGTATTTGGCTTTATATTTTATAGTTATTTTTCCGTGCTCCTTGTTCTTAGTTCGAGCGGTTTTTGTTTTCACCGATCCAGGGGGAGCCCCTGTAATGGCTCATACAGTCTGCGCAGAGACTTATGCAACACTTTTTACTTTTGCAACACAATTAACTTGATCTGTACTTCGAAAGAACGTGTATGGTTAGCCATCAGGGCCATAATGAAAGCGCCGTAATCACAATAAAAGCGCCGTTATATTCATAAAAAGCGCCGTAATGTCATTCATAAACGCCGTAATGCCATTCATCTTCAACCAATCACAGGTTTAGGATGACACCAACAGGGTCATAATGAAAGCGCTTTTAACTTGTTACAAAAAAGCGCCGTGATCATAATAAAAGCGCCGTAATCATAATTTAAGCGCCGTCATGATTTATTTTAGTTATTTATTGCACATCCAACAGTGTATACACCAATTACAGGATGAAAATATAAAATATAAAAACTTACACAATATCAAGGGAAAACGTAAAGTTATTTTAAAATATAATAATATTATTTTACAGACTCAAATGTGATAGACTTAAACTTAGAGAAACTACAATGAAAAATATCAAATTCAGGATTTTTGCAAACACAATTATTATAAAACTTGTCTACAAAAAATACCATTTTTACAAACATTAACACGCGAGAATTGTACATTTAAAATAGGCTTAGAACGAAGTCTACGAACAGGGACATTAAGATAGAAATTAGAAACAATACAGGTAAACATTGAATTTAAACACTTATATAAAAAAAGTAGGTCATTAATTTGTCTTTCAATTTTTGGAGAAATAATAGGGGTTTGGCAAGGCCAACAGGTTTTTGGGCCGAGAAAACGTAAAAACTTACCGTGGATTCTTTCAATTCTAGATGATTGTGTGTCAGATATGGAATTATAGATAACTGAACAAAAATCAAATAAAAAAGTTGGATAAGGGATTTATAAAGTGCAATTTTTTGTGGTTGGAGGAAATTTATGACAATTGCGCCACATGAGCCTAAGTAACCTGTTGGCCTTGCCAACGACACGGTCAACATGAAAAGCAAACTTAGTTTTTTTGTCAATAAAATGCCAAAGTCTCTATGCCATACAACATTTTCAAGTACCTCGTTAGAAATCATGTATTTAAAATTAATTGGTTTAGTTTTAAGTGTACACGAGAGTACTTTGCATTTCTCAGACTTCAGCGACATTTTCCAATTGGTAACCCAATGTCCAAGTTTGTCAAGGTCGGCCTGGAGTGCATGCGAGTCCTCAATGCTGGAAATTATTTTATATATCTTGAGGTCATCTGCAAACATAAGGCAGCTGGAATTTTCAAAAAGGCTAGGTATATCGTTTACGAAAATATTGAACAAAAGGGGGCCTAATATTGAACCTTGTGGCACCCCAGAGAGAACAGGAAGTAGATTTGATGTTTCGCCTTCAAGGGTCACTCTCTGGGATCGACCACTAAGGTAATTTTTAAATCAAGAAAGTAAAATGCCATTGACACCATATTGATGAAGTTTAGAAAGCAACAATTTATGTGACAATTTGTCAAAGGCTTTACTGAAATCTGTGTATATGATATCGCATTGTTTTTTAGAGTGCATGGCTTCATACACGGTAAACATTAGTGTCGCGAGATTAGTGTCGTGTTTTTGTTCAGATATTAAGGGGAAAACATGGTTTATCAGTTGTTTATTTACAATTTTTTCAAATATTTTAGATATTGTTGGGAGTAATGATATAGGTCTATAGTTTTGAACTTCAGTCTTAGAACCACTTTTGTGTATCGGAACAATGTTCGCTATTTTCCATTGATCAGGAAATTTACCGGATTTTAAAGAATAACTAAATATTTTTGAAATAGGAAGGGCTAAAGAAGATGAACACAATTTAAGGACCTGATTACTTATTGGATCATTTCCAGCTGCCTTATGTGTGTTGATGCACCCCAAGAGTTTAACAACCTCATCTTGCTGAATATTTATGTTGTTCAGGACATCACCATACACCTCAGGCAGAGCCGGACACTCAGAAAAGTCAGAGAAAGCAGAAGCAAAAAAATCGTTAAATAAAATAGCCTTCGTATGCGGACTGTCAGCGACCCTGTTCCCATTGCAAATGTGAGTTGTAGTACTTACAGATTTTCGTTTAGATTTAATCCAAGTCCAAAAGCGTTTTGGATTTGTTCCAAGATCAGAAGAAATAGACTGTAAGTATGTTTCATATTTAAGATTAGAGAGTGTTTTAAAGTTTCTTCTGGCCTCCCGGAAATTTTGTTCAGATATTATTGATGGAAATTTTCTCAATATTTTATGATGATATTCTTTTGACTTTAAAGCCTTTAGAAGTTCGGCGTCAAACCTATGAGGAATTTTCTTCCGTAGTTTGGTAATAGGGACAAGGTCCCTGACAGCCGCATCAACAAGGTCATAAAATAAAGTAACACGTTCGTTAACGTCGTCCGTAAATTCAAGGATGTTCCAGGGAATTCTATTAAAAGTTTCAGTTAATTCACCAAAATAGGCTCGTCTGTAATTAAAATGATAACGATTATTATTTCTAAAATTATTATTATTATTAATTATTATTATTATTATTATTATTATTATTATTATTATTATTATTATTATTATTATTTACAAATTGAAGTGATAATGAAATAGATTGATCGTCAGATACAAAAATATTCTCTCCTACAAAAATATTAGATATTATATTAGTGTTATTGCACAAAGCTAAGTCAAGGATTTTGTTATTGCACGTTTTAAACTTGTTACACTGAGTAATATTGTGTCCATGGATGACAGTGTCCATAAATAATTCAGAAAATGAATTTGATGGTACACAATATGTTCCATCATTACTATTCCATGTGATATCGGGTAAGTTGAAATCACCAAGTATCAACAAGTTATGGAAAAGATAGCTTTCAATGGCCTTATCCAGTGCTTCAACAAACAAACCCAGATTATTTCACTATTATTAGCATCTTCCAAATGTACAAGCTTACGATGTTTAAATTCGTTTGAAATAAAAGCAGCTACACCATATTATGATATTCACTTTTAACCAATCACAGGCTCAGAATTACGCCAACAGGGTCATAATTATTACGGCGTTAACTTGTTTGATAAAAGCACCGCGCGCCTTGAGTAGCTGGCGCAAGGGCCACACTAATGGCCAATCATATTCCTTCTTTCATGTTTGCAAAATTGAACGAAAATGTTATGGATAATTTAACTGGGCGCGCAGTATCGCTTTTGGAGCCATTCAATACATGAACCGTGAGCAATGGATGTGCCAAAAATAAATTTCCTTCAAGTACGCCTAAATGCATTCATCTAAATGCATCCATCAATAGTCACTGAAGCAGTTAATGATTAGGATGATGGGTATTTCAGCCTGCATGATGAGTAACCAAATAGTCCTCTATCTAGCCTAGGCCTAGGGTAGGCCTGCCTAAGCCTAGCTAGGCCTAGAGTTACGTCAATCATTACACATTAAAACATTATTAAAACATTTAAAAAAAACATTAAAATTATTATTATTATTATTATTATTATTATTATTATTATTATTATTATTATTATTATTATTATTATTATTATTATCATTATCATTATTATTATTATTATTTTATTATATTATTATTTTTTTTATTTATTTTATTTTATTTTATTTTTAAACATTAAAATCATTAAAATATTATTTTCATCAAGATGATTGAGAAAAAAAATGTGGGTCTTCTTTTTTCTGATCTTCGGTCTTCGTTTTGTAGACACCCATATAGGGTGCTTATAAAACGAAGAACCTTAAGTATTTCTGGATATTCCATATTTTATTCCTATAAAATAATGAAATAGGTAATTGGCAACCGTTTTATGATGATTTTGAAATACTTTCAGTAAGATAATTGAGAAATAATTGGAGGTCTTCGTTTTTCGGGTCTACGGTATTCGTTTATTAGACACCCATATAGGGTGTCTATAAAACGAAGACTCCTGAAAATTTCACAAACAGACGCCCAAAAAAATTCGTAATTTTGATTTTGTGACAGCTTGGTGTATTATCATCAAAGCAAAAGAGAAAAAATAGGGGTCTTCGTTTTTGGGTCTTCGGTCTTCGTTGTATATACAACCCTTGGCTAGGTCTTTAAAAAAGATGAATGAAAATCGTTAAAAATCAGACTATTAGACCTCTGCACACTACGACCTGTGATTGGTTGAAAATGAATTACATTACGGCGCTTGTTATGAAGATAACGGCACTTTCATTATGATTACAGCGCTTTCATTATGGCCCTAATGGCTAACCATAAACGTGAGTATAGTTTCTAGTTCCAAGACGTAACCTTCTACAGTTAGAACTAATACAAAATTGTCTGTGTAGCGTAAAAGGTGTTAATTGTGATATTAAATATATATTGTCTGGAATGTTAACCGTATGGAAACAAGGATATATATATATATTATAACTAAGCCTTCATCTTACAGGCTGCCTACAACTGTGCGAGTATTCTACCTCATTAATTAACAATACCAAAAATAATATGTTATTTTTAATTGTACAATAGCACATAGTCGTTCAGCTAAGTTGGCAGCTGACTAGGCAGTTGGCTACTAGGCCTACAAGTGAATCGTAGTGTTGCGATTTGCGATTTTTTCCCTGGGCGTTAAGATGCAGTAATAATTGGTGGCGCTATAGATTCAACGTAACCAGAGCCGTAGATAGAGAGATTGGCCAACTTGGCGCATGGACGCCATATCGTTACCAAACAGCCCAGACTCTCTCTATCTACGGCTCTGAACGTAACGCCTCCAAGACGCAGGGTTCAGGAACGCCGCCCTCAGAGGCGAGTGCGAAGCACTACTCAAAAGCCAAACGCGGAATGTAAAATTTCGATATGGTTTCGTAGTCAGATTTTCGAGAAAAAACTTCAACGACCTTCAGCGGGAGCTGTAATTTGTATGACAAGGAGATTATGCAACCCTTAATTCGTATCAATGGAATTTACGCCCAGAAACCTTGTAGTTAATAATATTTTGGTTATAATAGAAAATATTCATTTTTAGGTGACGTCACACTCACTATAGGCCTAGTTAGCATGCATATACTGTACGTCATAAGCTACAATACGTCACCTTTTCCTGGTAAGGCAAACTCTCCCGGTGTGCTTTTTTTCATGGATAAACAAAACACCACTGCACTGCATTGCACATGGATGCCTTGCTTAGTGGCTACAAGAGTCGCATTGTTTAATACTTAAACAAGGTTCCTCTGAAACTGAATTATTCTTAAATATATTTTTTCTTATTTTAATTTATTTCTTTCGAAAGTGTACTTTCTATCACATATAATTGCACTGTCAGGTTAGGTCTGGGCCTAGGTCTAGTTTTATTATGCCCCATCGTCCCCGCCCCCATACTGACGTTTGATAGGCAACAGAACGTGATTGCACCTTCTTTCACAGGTGTTCATGTGACATTAGCATACTGTTAGCTAACCAGGTGTGTTTCTTTGTGAAAATGAGTACCGCAGCGTACTCGTTTTCACAAAGCATTTGCATCTCCTCTTGGAAAGAGGGAACTTAAAAATAATTGTCCCCATATCTTCGCTTATTAAATTAATCACCGTTATTTACCTTACACTTATGCATATAGGGAGCACCTAAAATGTACAATAATCATTTCACTACCCGACAAAGCCCGAACTTTATTCATGCATTAGGCCTACATAATAGTTTCATCTTGTTGTACTATACTCTAACATCACTGGCGCATGGTAACGACCAACTAATTGCAGACCGCCATTTCCGGTCACACATTATAACACAACACCCCCAGTTCCGTCACCTCTGGATCTCATGAATATTTATAGGAGTGTCCTGCTGCTGTTTGCATGTCCAGGGGTTATGCTATACAGTATATCTAAGACTTGAGTACCGTTATAAGTAGGCATCATGCAAAACCGACAAGTCTTGTAGTAGACGTCTTATAATGAAGAGAAAAGAGTTGAACACTCACAGACTTGAACCCCCACGAAATGAAATGTGTTTTACTTGAAGTAAATGCACAAGTATATAAACCTACACACACACACACACACACCCACACACACACACACACACATAT
>NW_022688879.1:253163-255596 GCF_011630105.1 Anneissia japonica | reverse complement strand
TATAAATAAATATAAATAAATAAATATACAAATACAAATTTGATAAGCAATAGTTAAAAAGAAAACGTAAATAAACAGCCACAAATAGAACCAGATCTTTTGGACAATACTAATCTTTCATCAGTGGCGAGTGAGTGAGGGTAAAAAGAGCTCCCCATAGTATAAAGTGAGGATTTCATGCAAGCATGATTGGAAACAATAAGCTAGGTGAAATTAGAATAAACAGCCTAAACAAGTAAACAGGAAGGCCAAAACTAAACTTTAGAGCCATGCCTCTATAAATAAGCCAAGTGATTTATCCAGATAAATTTGGAATGCCATTGGTTTAATTTAGTGTACTAGGAGAACGTTCCTAATATTAAAGCCAAATGGTGTGGTTGTTTTAAGTAAAAGTTCCCAGTGATTCTCTTTA
Organism: Anneissia japonica; assembly: GCF_011630105.1. Taxonomy (NCBI): domain Eukaryota; kingdom Metazoa; phylum Echinodermata; class Crinoidea; order Comatulida; family Comatulidae; genus Anneissia; species Anneissia japonica. The sequence continues at coordinate 255,184 of NW_022688879.1, read as the reverse complement.
TCTTTGCGATTTTTGTCGCTCCAATTGGCATTATAGTCTATTGCAATGAATATGAAATTTGAAATTGAATTACCAGCTAAACTCAAATGTTCGGCTACTAGTTGATGATAGTTTTGAGATTGTATCAGATACAATCTCAAAACAATTATATATATATATAATAATAATAACAATAATAATAATATTAATAATAATAATAATAATAATAATAATAATAATAATAATAATAATAAATCAAACAAAGTTTATGTATTTATCTCAGAATAAAATGTAGTACTTTCGACTATAGGTCATCATCTGAGTACCTGATAATGAACTATATGATATAAAGTACTCGTATAATTAATATTTTATACTGAGACAGATACATAAATTGTTTGAAATACAGTAAGTAACATGATAACTTTATAATTAATTGTAGAAATTATCACACATTGTTAGCATTTTATGGTGATGCCTTATAGAAAACAAGTTCCATTATCTTATATTATTAACAATGTATATAAATAATTGTTGATGGTCATCCGTCATCATTATCTTCACCATTTCATTATTATCCTTGCCATGATGATAATTATTATCTACCTGTGCATTTACGTCAAGTAAATACATTTCATGTCGTAAAACTTTATTTTTATGTTGGTAGAGTATATACATGTACGCGTGACTGAGTGACAATAATACATTCACTAAAATTAAGGCTTAGGCCTAGACTTTTAGACTTTTTTTTATCATTGCCGAATCATTATTCAATTCAAAAATATGTGCTTCAGAATTTAATAAAAGGTAGTTAAGGTCTGTGGTGTTTGATAAAATAATTCACGTCATCATTTATTTCAGATGTCCCCTGGATATCAACCGACCTTCTAGCATACGCGGGAAGGCTCATACATCCTCTACTAATATGGTTAAATACACGCTTTGTTTAGTACATATAAAATACAATCTAAAAAATATAATGTTCTAATATATTCAGAATATACGAGGCAGACAATAAGACAAACAATCTTGAATGCTATATTAAGAAAACAAATATAACTTTGCGACATTACAATTTTGTAGGGAGCCTCGCAAAATAAAGCAACGCGTATACCCGTCTACAACGCGTGGTTGGGGATTAAAATCTCTTCGCGTTGCCGACGAGTGGTTCAAGATACTGATCAAAAATGTTGGACGATTCCATTTCGCGAATTAAGGTTCGTTTTCCGACGTTTTTGTTCTACTTGTTTGCGTCGGTTTATCTCGTGATTTTGATGTACTGTAATTTATCGACAAGTCTCTTTTCTATGTTTTGTCATAAGTTTCATTCATTATTATGAATTAATTTTAATACTATATCCTGTCTTTTGTTATTGAGCTATTCTGTAAAATTTAAAACCGAAATGTCGAATACCAAGACTCGGAACCCACTGAAATTTCCTATACACTTTTATACTGTATTATAATCAGGCCAAACTCATGTTTTTGCCATGAATATTGACGGGATAAACGCAATTTAATGCCAGTATATTGCTTTTTCTAGAACTATTCATAGGAACATTTCCACGCTTTGCTGCTATGGAAATATAGACTGAAACAAAGTGTTCGTGTCATTGATCTTGCTGCCGGCCGAGTTGCATAACTAACCCTTTGTACGCCGCCCAGTGTTATAACCAGGCCAAACTCATGTTGTTGCCATGAGCATGGAGGAATAAATTCGTAGTGACAGGATAAAGGCAATTTAATGACAGTACCCGCTTCTTCTAGAACTATTTATAGGAACAGTCCCACGGTTCTGCTGCTATGGAATTGACTATTAGGGGTCATTGATCTTGCTGCGGGCCGAGTTATGCATAGCCGTTCCCTGTGTACGGCGCCCAGCGATAACGACCCGACGTTACCATGGAGCATAGAACAAACTAAGAAAATATCAGTCTCTGAATTTTTGCGTGCAATTAAATCTTGTATTTATTATTTTCTTTAAGTCTCATTTTCAATTATATTTTATATTTGTTATATATATTTGAAAATGGATTTGGTAC
>NW_022688879.1:241017-253153 GCF_011630105.1 Anneissia japonica | reverse complement strand
AAGGACAACAAGGAAGTGACAAACAGAAATTAAAAATCAAACAAGAACAACTCATTCAGTAGAACATAAATTAAAGTTAATTAGCGTAAACAGTTTATTACATGAACATAGGCCTAATTAGTGATCAAGATCTACTGAGTGTGTGCAGTCGCTTGTATATGCTTGTATGATAATCTAATCTAAACACAATACATTTATTTTAGTGGGTTTTTTTTGTTTTGTTTTTTTCATTTTGGAAGCTGAACAACAATAATTTAGGCCAAAAATGGCTACCGTATCCGAAAACGCCATTCCTCTACACCCAGGCTCAATGTCTGTTTTCAAAATGACCTACAGAGAATGAATGAAAATAAATGGGGAAAAAAATTGCCACCCTAGCTTAGCCTACTGCACTAAATTCTGATATCGTATATTTTGAGTATTTATTGGCGGTCAATGTACATTATTATGAATAGGACTACAAATAGTAGGCCTATTGTACACTTATTTTTGATATGCCTACCATAATGTATTTTAAATGCAAGGTTATTCCCAACTATTATATCGGAACAAATTATAGACAATACATCAATGGATAGAAAAAGCAATTTAAAGAATGAAATAATGATATGTTAAGAGATCGTAATTCAGTAAATATCCCATAGCCCATTAAGTACAGGACCAGATAAGTGTCTAACTTTTACTTTGTAGAGTATGTCACAACCACAGGCCCTAAACTTTCAGCCCGGCGATGCAGTACACTGCAAGGAAGACTTCCAAGTCCACTTGATACGCCGTGGCGTATCAACAATTGAAAACTACTTTTATACATTACCAGTGCGTTTTATAAATGAAATTAAAATCCCTGTAGTAAAATAACATAGTCATTTGGTACATTCAAGCGTTTAAAAACGATTTAATGATTATACATTTTAAATTTAATTATTTTGAAAAATTATTATGAAATTAATAACCCATATGGAATAATAGAGGCCATGGTTAATCAAAGACGCAACAAAACATGTGCTTCGCTGTTTGAAAAGGGGTGAAAGCAATACATTGAACAGCAATCTAGAGAAAACACGGAGAAAACAATATTTTTTTACACCTGTGAGTGTCGTCGTTCTTCGCATGCAAATTTCGCAGTTCAATTAAAAGTTTTTAATCCAGAGCGAACACTGAAGGAAGTGTACCCTATCTAAGTTCATGATCGAATGTAGGCCTACTGTAGTAGACCGATATCTGTCTGTCGTCCTAGACAGTTGTATTTAATATTCTTAATTAATACTAAAACGATATAAGAAATGATAATTTTAAAGACTAACTGTAAAAAAGATATAATTAGGCCTAACAAAAATTCATAAAAATTGCCTGTTTTCGATTTTTAATTTTACTCCGTAATTTTTCTGAGTAAGCCAAAGCTTAGGCCTATCCATGGAGGTATAATATCTATGTCCTAGGCCTCTCCTAGTTTTATATTTCTGCTGTCTGTTGGTTTTGATCGTAACGGTGACGATAATCTCGATAAATTATTAATGTAATTCTCAGAAATATAACGTGAGCTTGCGTTACTTCCAATAGGGTTTATTTTTATACGAGACGTTTTTGTTTGTGTTAATTGGGTTTTTACACTAAGCCTGTTATCAATTCCCCACTACGAAGTGGAGTAGCCCAGGAAAATAATCCCAACGCGTGGCCAACTATGGAATTAAACTGCCTTTAATCGCATCGCGTGGTCCACTCGTATACGTGGGATGTGGGAATTCCACATCTAAAAATATACCTGGCTTTGTTATTCATATTGCGCCTAGAAATTCATTGTTAACCGCCATATTTGCAGCAGCACCTCCATTATGCTTATTAATAGTGATTCTTGATACGCGCGCTGTATTTATTCGAAGTTATCTTAAGGTAAAGTCATACATTGTAAGAATTTTGTTCGTTTAGGTATTACTTTAAAACACAAACAATTATTTTTTAATCTTTTAAATTTCATTAATTTTAATCTTATCTTCCATTTTATTGGAAGTGTTATGTCAATGTGGTACTGTCGTAGCCCACTGTAGTTAGGTGTCTCATTGTTTACTGCATGGTATTGTAAGGAACACTAAAGATTATACATAGATATACCTATTTTATTTCAAAATTTGAAACCTGTGGATTTACACGAAAAAACGTCAACGTCTCTTTTGAAATATATCGGTTGTTACATACAAGTATAAAGACAGGGTAGGTAGGTAGGTTATCCAACACAGCCATACTTTAGTAAATATATTTAGTTTATCAAATTATGAGACTACAGTTATGTAACACATGTCGGTTGAACAGATAAGAATGTATCATATTAAATTTTTAAAAAGCAGCGTATCTCACTAGTTTTTATATCTATCAACAAGCAGTAACTTGGAACCATTGTAAAGTACACGGAATGAACAGGGATTGACTCAACAATCCACCATTGCACAGAAACACAAAAACAGATCCTTAATGTACGGCAATGAAACGATGTTATGGTGGATCAAAGTTTATGTAGCTAATTGGCTCATAGATTAGAAACTTTAGAAATCTACCTGTCTACAATTGTCTAAATATCTATAATCAACAAATATCTATAATCAGCAAATATCTGGTCGTAAATTACTAGGTTGTCCCCCATAAAGTACTCCTGAAAGTTAACTAATATAAGCGGTCATACAGGAACCATGCTGTTTGTGTCTCCCATTGACATGAATTCCAAGCTGAGCTTACAAAAGAAACACACACCATGATCGACATAGAATAAATCACATTATGAGATTAGGGACGGTGACGGAGCTGTTTTTTAAACTTCGGAAATAAGAATGATCCCATGATAAGAATTGAACTAAGGTATTCAACTCTACATATTGATTAATTGATTGATTGATTGATCACATGGATTCCAAGCTGAACTTACAAAAGAAACACGCACGCCTTGCTGGTTGGTTGGTTAGTTAGTTGGTTGGTTGGCTGAAAATTTGACAATTCATTATTTAATGTGCACTTTTTTGACAAAGAAATTATCTATAACCCCAGATATATTTTATTGTCACTGCCTATTATAATATTCAGACGATTTATATTTGTTTTTCTTTTATTAGATACAAAGTAACTGGCGTCAGTGTTATAACACCTAGAAATATATGACGAAATGGCAACTATTGAAGGTATATTTCTATAATGTACAATAAGTGTCATTGTTTTTGGCTTACCTAACAGTAGCAAAAAAAAAAAAAAAAATAAGCCATTGTTTTTGTCTGATTTTTTTTTTCTTCACTTTTGACCACACATTTTTCCTATCTTTTTGCTCAGGATTTTCCTGACCGCCACTTTAGTCATTTTCCAGACTCAGACCTTTTTCAAATTTTATTGAAACATAGATATATTTAGTGACAATGCGGAGTGGGGTGTCGATGTGAGGACAAATTAAAGTGATTTATATTCAAACACTCCACAAGAGATAGAGATATTTCAAAAACGAATCAACTTATCTCTATGAAACTTTTAGGAAAGCTTAAACAAATTACAATGAAGAAATGATTATGTTTTGGAGACGCTCCAATGGGATTTTAAATGTAAAGGTCATCTACACACTTGTAACGTTTAAAACTTAAATATGTTTGGTATGATGCACAGTAGGGTGTGGATATGAGGATCATTGAATGGGAAACGTCCAAGACTAGGTAAAGCAAAAACTAAGCAGCTGATCAAAATCAAATTTTCGGAAAAGTTTAGCTAAGTTACAAGGAAGAAATTACAATTCTTCTTGAGATGATCCTGTTGAGGGTGGAAATTTGAGGGTCATTTAAATTGTTAACTTTCCAGACCTAAATATCTCAAAAAGACTTATAGATGGATGTAAATGTAATTTTTCAGAATAGTTTGTCTTGACCCCAGTGAAGAAATGACTGAGTTTTGTTGAAGATACGGAGTATTTTTTGAATATGAAGACCATTCAAATTAAAACCTCCCAGGCAATATATACGGGAAAAAAACTAATACACTGAATTAAATTTATAGATACGTTTATCCAAATTACAAAAAGAGATTTTTAAATTTTTATGAGATCTAGAATCTAATGTACATTTGCATTTGAGGGTTATTTAAAGTGCAAACGTTCCAGACCTAAAATTAATATCTCAAATAGGTTATCAGTGGATCTAATTGAAACTTCCTATAATTGTTTGTTACGCTTATTGAAGAAATTTTTATATTTTGGTAACGATCCCAAGTAGAATCTGGATATAACGACCATTTTAAACATATTTTAGACTGGTGATTAAGCTACGTAAACGCACGTTAACTAAGGCGTTTTCAACCAGCTGCAGCTAGGTTACAATTACTGAGAACAATTTTTGCTTTGAATCACTCATTTACCATGATAGTACTCAAGGTAGATGGAAAAATTGAACTGACCTACACACGGTTGGCTCACATAATGGGCAATTAATTTGAGTCCCCATGTACCTCGCTATCATTACCGTTGCAGCTGAAGTCGTGAACATGGTTTTTATTGTTTTATTTATTTATTTTATTATTATTATTATTATTATTATTATTACTTCATTTTTTTTATGACAGTATTCAGCATACTTTATACTTTAATAAAAATTACCACAAGATATTTTTGATGTGTAGATTTTAAAAAAATAGTTGTTCAAAGTTTCTGACGCCCACTATGTATACCTTTTTGAATTCAAATGGCTGCGTACTAAAATTTCTTATATCTTGCCAACGGAATATTGTGGAAACTTACCTGTTGGAGTCAAATTGTTTGAAACAGTCCCAACTGTGATCCTATATTATACCCTGCATATCATTACAGTATCTCCAAAATTGTTGGTCATAGAGTCCTAATTATTGTCTCAAATTGTTCGAACATACACGCAACATCTTTTATATACATACATAATGTTATTTGTATGAAAGAGTTTTGGGGATAGATTTGGCCTTGTACCATATGTCTAAATGGTCTAATAGTATGATACTTGTATTGATTGAGAGTGAGACTATGTTATTATACCGAATAAAAAAAACTCATTTCCTTCAAATGCAAATGGGAACAATTTGATGGTTAATACAATTATAATATCTTATTTTGTATTTGAGAATTTTATTATTACATACCTATGTGTTTAAGTTACATGTAAACAACGGTGGAGTAGGAGCATACGATGTTGTAATTATAATCAAAGATCAACTTTGGTTTTCGAAAATAATGTTCTGATTTCACCTATATTTTGTCTCAGTTTGTTTCTTATTTACATTTCGCGCTCCTCAAGACAATCTCCTAATGAATTACTTTTCAAATTCATCATCATTGTTAATACAAAATATTTTTATTCTGTAGAAATATCCGAAGACAAGTTTAATAATATTAGGATTATTGTTTCACGCTGGTATGATCGCCGTCATTTCGTCAGCATGCTTAAAGTCGTGTACAAAGACCATTTGGAAAATAGCATTTTGTCCAACGATAAAACTACGATTGACATTTTGAATTCATTGTATGCTGCTGGGCACCTAAGTTCTACTGATCCTACTCTACTTTACGAGACAATTAAACTCACTAATCAGTTGGGTCTTGAAAAAAAGATTAAAGCTGTACTGCCATCACTCCCAAATATTAGGGAAATTGCCATTTCAAGGTTCTCAGACCACAGACAAAGGATCGTTAAGTTTGGACATGCATTGATTGATGATCACATACAAGCCATCGATGGTATACATAATAATCCAAAAGAGAAATATAGTGACGGCTGGTGTATGATCAGCGATTTAGAATATAAGCTGAAAATTTGTAAAGGAAAACGAATGGACAAATTCATTAAAAAATTAAAGACGCTGGAACTAGATAATCTCATCAGGATCCTAAAAGGTAATTTGTAGATACCATAATATAATATACATACGAAAGACAAAATTTTATATAATTTTAAAAGTAGATATTATTATATTGTATGATAATAATGGAAATGAAGATGACGATGATGATGACAATAAATAATATAATGATGATCCAATATCATAATGATGATTACGATATTGACGTTGGTGATAAAATCGATGATCTAGTTGATGACAATGAAATTAAAAATGAATGAGTAACTATAATGTTGTTTAATATAATGTGATAATATTTCAAATATTTAAGTACTTAGGAAGAAGTTAGAGACAATAGTTAATTAGATGAGCATTTCACATTTTTAACAATCCACACTGTGATATTCTTTCATATATTTGTACCCACTATATATAATTTCATTATATATATTATGTTATATTTACAGAAACTTTTGCAATGTTATTTCAACTATTTATTTGAGTTTTATTTTATTTTGTTATTTTGCTATAGATATTACTCCAAACCGGAAACGGAAACATAAAAAAACCATAGAGGATGTACAAGTGCAGCCCAGAGGAAAAAAGAAGAAAAGTAGAACGCCAAATAAGAAGTGAAGTCAAATTGGTAAACATTACAATACAAAACATTATTACTTTTAGTTAAATATACTTGCTCTGATTGAGCCCCTTTGTAGCAAAGATATTCGAATAGATCACTTGGTTTTAATGCAATATCACAAACCTAATTATCCATTATTAATTGAATTAAATCAAAAATTAAATTAATCTACGACAGCCAACAGAGGTTTCATGTAGGCCTATATTCAACCGTGTTTGCGTACATAGATGATTTATTTTAGTCTGAAGTTAAGAAACACTTAAAAATATATTTTAAGCTAGAAACTATGATATGTATTTTCTTGCCCAGCATTTTTTTTGTCAAAAAACGACATGTGATTTAAACAAAATATTAATGAGATTGTTTTTATCAGGTACAATCTATAGCGCTCGTATTATTTTACACAGTCTTATGATGATGATGATGAAAATGAAGATGATAACGAATAATAATAATAATAATAATAATAATGATAATTATTATTATTATTATTATTATTATTATTATTATCATTATTATTATTATATTAATAATAAAAATAATTATTATTATTACATTAATACTGTAATAATAATTATAATAAAAATAATAAATAATAAATAATAATTATTAAAATAACATTAATAACAATAAAACTCGATCAATTAATTGATGAATCAACGAAGCAATCAACCAACCAACTTTTATTTCGGACTTATTATTATAATAATAACAAGAGTAGTCAGTAGGGAGCATATCTCCGCCCACCGCAAATCCCTATCTACGCACCTCGTTCTGCTACTCTTAAAACCACCATCCTCTGACCCAAACCCCACCCCACCTGAAAGAAATTCCAAACAAATATTCCTACTTTCTAACCGCCGTGTTTTCTTGAAAAAGGAAATTACACTTGTCCGGCCAAACCAAAACGACTTTATCTGTATACCTACCAGTTCCTTACTTCTTATTATTACACTGGAACGTTTAACTCTTATACTTGACAAACAGTACTTGCCAAGTATTGGTGTTTAAATGGATATATTATGCAAACAGTGAAATTAATAAGAAAAATGGGAACTGCTTTTTAGCATGACATGTTTAAAATAAAGACGCATTAAACATTTCCCATTTAGTTCCAAAAAAGTTAGTACAGTACATATAACACCCTGTAAACCTTTACTGTAGTTCCACAAGTTTGAATATTCATCATACAGATCTGAGTGTGAGTGGTGGATGGTAAATTGTTAATGATGAATGATGAATACTATACTAAATAATAAGTGGTAAATAAATAATAGTAAATAAACAACAAAAATAAAAATTAATATTATCATTAATATTGACTATGAAAAGATCCTTAGCTTGAAGTGAATGGTGAGTAGTCAATTGTGAATGATAAATGATGAATGATAAATTAATGAATGGTAGATGGGGATAGTGAATGGTAGATGATGACTATTAAATACTGTTTTTTTTTATATAGCACTGTAAATTAACAACAATAAAAACAAGTATTGTAATCATTAATATTTACTTTCAAAAGAGCTTTAGCTGGGGTTATCTCATTATATCTATTAGATTAATTTTAACCATCAGCAGAGAAATAGTGACACATGATTACCGTCTTAATATCTTAACTAAAACGTTGAAATAACTTCCAATTCAGACTTTAAAATTATCATGTTTTCCATTTTTCAATTTTTTCCCTAAAATAACTAAATATAATTAAATATTGCGTATGCAAAACTTAAATAGGCCTGTAAATAGTTTAGGACATACAAAACGGGCACAGTAACCAACATGTTGTAAACAGAATATATATTATTTTTTTCTGTTGGTTTCATTTTGAAATCCGAAACACAATATATCTATTTCTTTTCAATATGTTTTAGCTATTTGCTGACTATAAAAAGTAACAAGGATGTTAATATTTTAACTTAATAATACTACTGTATATCTTAATATTTTCAGCTATTTCTGAACATGACTACCTCCTTCTACTCGATGCTGTATCAACGCGGTGGCGAGATCGTGGAAATATTAAAATGCTCAAACTTTTGCTAAGACAATTTAGGCCAAGTATCAGTCAGTTGGACCTACAAAAGACGAACGATGTAATGAATTTGTTCAAATTGCTGAAGGCAAAGGGTGTGTTAAACAAAATCACAGCTTAATGTGCTATTCGAAGCTATTAGGATTTGTGGTTTAGACGTCGTAGAGCCCGACATACAAGATATTTTGCCATCATTCCAAGGTTTCAATGAGGTGAACATCAAAATATTTTCTTTCTATCTGCAAAAACTCATCAGATTCGGCAGTAGTTTGAACTTTGAGTCTATTAAGAGAATTGGTCAAGTAACCGGCATCAATAAGAAAGGACACAAAGACGACCAATGGGTTCTGATATGTGCACTAGAAGACACGGGTACAATCAAAGAAGACTCATTGACGGATTTTATTACATTGCTGAAGAGGATTAAAATGAACCAAGTTGCTGATTTGTTAAAATAATAATTTCATAAAACCTTCGTTATACCTACTTTAACACTAAAGTTCAGTCTAGACTAACAGATTTTATCTTTGAAAAACTGATGCATGCCCATATTAGTCATAATCCTATGTAACATCTTCAGGCATGTTACTTTTTTTTTTGTAAACTTTTATAGTCTGGACTTGGCTTAATATAACGAAATTTAGTTTTATTGAAGTATGATACAGCATCAGTGTTGTAAAACTTGAATACATTTTGCTGCATCAGCACTAACTTATTAATGTAACGGCCTTTCCTTAAAATAATAATTTATGTTTAATAAGCCAATTCATAGTCATCTGCATTTGCGTATCCAAAGAAGATCTACATAATAAACCTATGTTGTGTGTATCTTTGTTTATGTCGATTGACCTTGGTACGTGCATAGAGAAAATAGTACGTGCATGCACAGTTCAAACTGCAAATTGGCTTATATTGGTCGAGCTAATGAAAGTTAAAATTTATGTTTAATGTTTCACGTTAGTAGTTGTATAAACATTTTAGAATAATTTCCCTTAGCTAGCAGAATTGTACAAAAAAACTGTAATAAGGTAGTCTATGAAAATTAAATTTTGGATGTATATATTTGTAATACTAGTCGTAAAATTTAGGTTAGAAAATCAGTACAAGAGTTGTCTTTTACACGAGCGTCTGTTAAATATTTTATGTATCATTCTTTATTTAAATACAAGGAATACATCAATATATACAATATCATCTCTTTTATTAAATTGTTATTAAATCAACTGCACAAGTAACAACAATATTTAAATGGTAATATTTAAGTAACAAAAATAAACATAAAAAAAAATATGTATATTCATTGTATTTAAATTCGTGTTTTATAAGGTGTGGGAAATGTCCGCGGGGAAATCGTACAGGTGGGGGGGGTGAAACAGTCCTGGGACAAAATGTCACGTTGGCAAATTTTCGGGGAGCAAAATACCGGAAGAAAGTGTCCAGGGGGGGGGGGGGGGGGGCAACCAGCCTAGATCCCATTTTATTATTATTGTGAATGAAATCATCTTAGGTTAATCATCTTTTTACTTTTGGTCAAAAGACAACGTGTCAAACACGTTACCAGTTTTACAAAAGTGAACATATAATTCCCCCATTAAGTGACACTTACCTGGAAGTTAAAATGTGATGAGGATTAACTATGAAGTCATCTTACACGAAAGAGATTACCGTCATAAGAGAGCATCTTCAGATTTACTTATTATATTACGTTGCATCGTACACTAACAAAATTGTGGATGAGGGTCGGCATGAGATCAAATTTGAGTAAGATGACTACAATTATAATCTCCATTAAACTTTCAGGTAAGTATCGCTTAATGGGATGATTTTTTACGTCACCATGTACTCCACTGAATCCATGGAACGTTAAAGCAACAACTAGAGAATTAGTTCTGAATTTAACAATTATCAAATTACCAAAGCTGAACCTACTGTAAAGACATTGTCAACAAACAAACAAATTATCAGATTTGTTAAACAGAGGTTTATCATAACTTGCAAAAGTATAAAACCATTCTGTTGTGTTATACAGCTGCTCGTTAACTGTGAAACCTGAAAATTTTTTTATCTGTAATAGTTTGTGATATAACTTCACGAATCCATCTACTTATAGTATATTTTGTTACCGCCTTATGTTTAATAAAACTGATAAAATTTTACGATGTTAGATTTTAAATGCAATTTGTCTGAGATAAATATTCCTCTAACCCATTATACGAACACATAATTTTACATCAAAGATGTAGTGTTTAGAAAGAAATAAAAAGCAAGAAGCAAATATTACGAATTTTCCTCCTTTCTCATACCAATCACATGAAGGGACTGACTAAGTACCAGCCAACACTTGAGCTAAAGTAACACATTTTAAGATAAACTTCTTTAAGATTAACTCCTTAAGAGGATGCAAAGAAGTGTAAATATTTTTTAAAAAGCCAAATATCACACACAAAAAAATATCTTGGTAGAGGAGCCTTAAAAATGATGCATGCTTTTGTGTATGCATGCAATAATGTGTTTAGCCCATGCTGTAAACAGAGCCATAATGAAAATGGTGTAACAAGTCATCAAGAATCTTAATTATATGTGGTGAAAATCGTCATTTTGTCTGTGATTTATGAGAAAACAGAAACCATTCATTAATGTACACTTGATAATCTTAAGAGTTCTGGCATTTGCTTGTAATAATGTCATGATGATATCGGCATAAATATTTTCTACTCCCGCACACTGGACATCTAATTAGTAATAATTTCTTTCAAAGCAGATGTAGGCCTAGTTGATTCTAAGATGGAAGAGAAAGGATCTTCTGTCATTGGCAACAGCAGGTAAGTTAGCAGCTTATCTGCATCTGTAGCAATAACTGTTTCAGCATCTATAAAAATGACTGAAACAGTGTTGGTTTTTAAAGATCAGTGCTTTAATTATTCCTGTCGCTTTGTTTAAAGCTAACTTCTATAGACTCCTTCCTGGTGGAGGAAAAGCATAGAAATATTGAGGTTGCCAATTTAAGCTAATTATAAAAGATCTAAAATCAGCTAGAAGGTCACGGACTTGCGTAGTTTAAAATACGAATTGTCTTACTGGGCGCACACACTTACTTGACTTAATTCCTTTAGCCCCATGGGGAGCATAAGGCGTTCACCATGATTCTCTATCTCACCCGTCTCTGTGCCGCAGCTTTGGCTCCCCCATGTAATATTGATATTATTCAGGTCTTGTAGAGTAGACGCCAGTTTTTCTTGGGTCTGCCCTGTTTTCTTTTCCCCTGCGGGTTGTAGTCTAGGGACTGCTTTTTGACATTTGTATGGTCTTTCCTTAAAGTATGGCCTATCCATCCTTTATTAGGTTGCTCATCTCACTTCCTGTTTGGTTTTGCTCTACAGTTCCTTGTTGGATATCTTTCCTTAATTGGGTTTACAATTATATCTTATAATTAACATCACTTAGTATGGACAGCGTATAAGAATTCATAAATCGAATATTTGCGCGCGTGCGCGGCTCGCGTGAATTTTCCGTGCTCGCGTAAATGATTGAAATTAAAATTAGAATTGTTCTCAATTATCGTTAATTCGTCACATTTTAATCAACGAAGACCCGACCTATTTTATTTAATGGTAATCTTTTCTTTGGTTTTAATTGTTTTTTAT
>NW_022688879.1:226612-240907 GCF_011630105.1 Anneissia japonica | reverse complement strand
TTTTATTTTTATTTTCTCATTCGCCTAGATGCGTTCGGAAAAATATTTAAGCTAAATAAGAAAAAAATAATAATTTTTTTTTGCCCTTTTCTGACGATCTTTAACAGTTGTTCGCTAAACAATATTAAAAATTGTTGTTCTTAATTTCAATTCTTTGTACAGCCTGTATAAATACGAATGACAATGAAAATAAAGGTGATGTTTAATAATCTTAAAAATGATTTGCTGTTTCTATTGCATACTCTTATATAATTATTATAACTTTATTTTGAAAACGACGCTTTTTTAAAACAGCTGACACGCTCTTGTATTTTTAAAAGTAACATACTGTACAGTCATAATACAATATTAAAATAGAGGCGAGACTTTTAATACAATAAAATGTACGTTACATAATTACACAAAAACAGATCCTGTATATCATTTAACACTTACAATTTATAACATTAATTTTTTACAGCAAAGCACAGTTTATATATTGCGGACAAATGACCTATACTATTTCAATATTTATAAATAATAAAAATAATCAAATTAATAACAAAAGATTTGTATAAGGCTCGCTCATATTTAAATTTAAAGAGCAACATCTATACACTTGACAGATTGAAATTACATTTTGATATACGTATTTAATTAATTTTTGCTGGTCGTCACATATCATTTATTTGCAAAAATGATAGGAGCTACTTAAGGATTGCTTAATTAAAGAATGCTTGCCATCGAGGGGCTCTCTCGGCCTATCGGCGAGGATTAAAGAACTGCTTAAAAATAGTAAATTATTACAGTATTTATAATATGAAATTGGATATAAAGTAGTGAAATCATTAAAAAATAAGCTATAAATAGTTACATGAAATTCGACTGCTAAAAAGATTAAATGAAATTAAACTATAGACCTACATGAGGCCGCTAATTGTATTTATACAATATTATACACAGGAACGCAATCACGTTAGACACAGAACGCGCATCGCGTTTGAAACAAAAGGGCTTTTAAATTCCCAATGTCGCAACTCTTTCTATCTATGGCTCTGCCCTAGGGGTCCCTAAGGCGCCTCCCTACCCACAGGTTCTCGATCTAGCACCTTGAGCCAAAACGGCGTTGTTGATACCTAACATCATACAGTTGTTAATTCTCTTTCTCATTTGTATACTTGTTAGCCAAATACATGGGTTTTTAATTGTTTGAAATTTTAGTATTTATTATTTAATGCGTTTCTTTGGTATTATTGTAAATTTATTTGATAGTTTATAGAAGACTAACATATGAAATTATATATTGAATGTTACTTTTGAATAATCTGACTTAAATCTGACTGCGTTGAAAAGAACTAAAAAACTATGTACTTATATTATTCTTTTGCCAAAGTTTGTCGACATGTCTTGAATCAGAAAACCCTAGATATAAGGGCATATAACTGACAGTTGAGTCTTTTTGGCTCAAGGTGCTAGATCGAGGACCTGTGAGTGCAAAAATCGATATTTATAAAAAAAAATGTGTACTACACTGGAAGAGACATTATTTGTCTATTTGAATACATTAACTATAAAATCAAATACTAAAACACATTTTAGGGCTAAATGAATTACACGTTTTTCTTAACATATATCTCCAATACAGCAAATTGTCAGTTATATGCCCTTTTGCCATTGGAGGGCAGTATAATAGTTGTCTGCATCCTATCAAACTGGGCGAACACAATGCATTGTATAATAGTATCAAGGTGTCAAAAACAAAACTAACCTCAAAATGAAAGTTAGAAACTGGAATACTTTTGTGGTATAGCAAAGGGGACAACAGATTCACTCGTTTAAATGTTCAAATAGTGGGTCTTAATATACAATGCAATACTGCTGCTTACATATGAAATAATGGAAATTTATTTTATTTATCATGTAGGCATGCATAACATATATTTTTCACTCCAAAATTTTGTCCCTAAAATATTTGAGAAGGAAAAAGATAATAAAAACTGTTAATAATATTCAAGAATGCTTTTCAATTTATAAAATTATTATAATAACAACCTAGGACTACCTAATTATTATTATTATTATTATTATTATTATTATTATTATTATTATTATTATTATTATTATTATTATATCCTACGAAGCTGTTTAAGGGACATGATGAATTTTTATTTTATTTTCCTAACCCGTACGTACGCCTTATAATTCGTACGTACGCCTTATGGGTTATTAAGGCGTACGTACGCCTTAATAAGACGTACGTACGCCTTAATAAGGCGTAAGTGTCTCTTATACACATCTACTTATTAAGGCGTACGTACGCCTTATGTAATCCGTACGTACGCCTTAATAAGGCGTACGTACGGATTATTAAGTCGTACGTACGACTAAATAAGGCGTACGTACGCCTTATGTACCCCGTACGCCTTATGTAACCCGTACGTACGCCTTAGACCGTGGGTTGAGGCTCCAAAATCGGCTTAGTTTACGAATTCTGTGTCCCACCACCAATCCAGGCTATTTGGCATCCGCACAAAAATGTTTTATTGAAACATAAGATAATTGTCGGCAATCGTAAATTTGGGGAAACTGTAACCAAAAATGAGAATTCATCTTCGAAATAATAATTGCGTTCACGAAAGCAGTACCCAATCACAGCACACTTACCATACCTGTTAAGCATTGATGTGACGCTATTAGCCAATCACAAGCGTTCTTGTAAACTTTTTAACTAATATAACAATGTCGCGAGGAAAGTGACAATTTGGACGAAAGTTATTCGGTTTTTAGTGGAATATTTCAATATGATATAAGTATACCAGCCTTTAAATAAAATACATTGGTAATACTGTAGTAGTAAGATTGTAGAGGTAGTAAATCTCATTTCCCGTCTTCCCTCGACTATCATACCGTAGTTTTTTGTAAGCCAAAGGCGACCGTGCTTTACTGAATGTGTATTGTGTTATTTACCTAGGCCTACATGTATGCATAGTAGGAAGGGCAAGATGTATGTTTATCGACTTTGAATGAAAGACAGAAATATATAATATAATATTTCGATTCTATTTTTTCCCCTTTTTTTTCGTTTTGTTTTGTTTTTTACTACATAAAAATAATTTAAAATAAAACTGAGACTGAATTACTTCAAAAAATACTGAACACATTGAGGCTTATAAATCGTACGTACACCTTATGGGTTACTAAGGCGTACTTATACGTACGCCTTATAAGTCGTACGTACGCCTTATACGTCGTACGTACGCCTTATGGGTTATTAAGGCGTACGTACGACTTATAAGGCGTACGTCGGTACGTACACCTTAATAAGGCGTACGTACGCCTTATTAAGGCCAATCAGAAGACGACTTAGTAACAATGAAGTTTGGCTTCCGGTTCCCACTAAAGGCCGGTTCCCACTGAACGCGATCAAGCGAATTTCGCGTCGAAATGTGGCGCGCGCGGCTGAATCGAAGACGCGACTGGCGTTTCCAAAGTGAACAAGCAAACGAATTTGTAGTCGAACACGCGAACGCCCAATATTCGAACTTCGACGCGGTGCGCGCGGTGATCGCGGAGGCTTCGCCTGCGAATTCACAAGAGTTGATCCAAGACCAACTTTTTTGGATTCGCGAGCGAATTCGCGGCCGATGGACCAATCGCAAGGCTTAGATTCAATTTATGTCAAAGGTCAACAATAAAGTCACGACCATTGTCAAAACAATGCACAGATACAGATGTGCGAGCGACGACCGACGAGTCTGTTTCATGCAAACTCTGTGGAACAGTAGGCTACCCTTGTTTAGGTCTGTGACAAAGGAGCAAAGAAAATATGTGACAATGCGTGGAAAAAGATTTGCAGAGACGAGTTGAGTTATCTCCTCTTTCTACCAGTATTAGGCCTGTCCAGCTAGGCCTCTGATACCCTGCTACTACCTGAGACCTACAGTAGGGTACGGTAGGCTAGGCCTACTATCTACCCTTAGGAGGCCTAGCTCTAGGCCTTGAATAAATATACTAAAAAAAAAAACTACTGTATGTTTATATTCACTCTTTTCATTCCTAGGCCGGTTCCCACTAAACTTGTCAAGCGAAAGCGTCGAGCGTCACGCGGCAATCGGAACGAATCGCGCAAAGTTCACAAGAGTTGACTTTCGGTAAAGAATGTCTCGCTTCCAATGATTCGCTTGCCTGTTCCCACTGCTGACCGCGCGCAAAAACTCGAAATGGCGGGTGGCAACAGAGAAGTGATTTTGTTATCGCATTGATAGACGGAGGAGAAGGGCTGTGAGACGAATCAGATAAAATCCTCAGGATTAACATTCCCAGAACTCTATAATGAATCAAAGAATGAATATAACATAGTTTTTTTTTAGTATATTTATTCAAGGCCTAGAGCTAGGCCTCCTAAGGGTAGACAGTAGGCCTAGCTTAGCCTACCCTACTGTAGGTCTCAGGTAGTAGCAGGGTATCAGAGGCCTAGGCTGGACAGGCCTACTGGTAGAAAGAGGAGAAACTCAACTCGTCTCTGCAAATCCTTTTATATATATTTTCTTTGCTCCCTTGTCACAGACCTAAACAAGGGTAGCCTACTGTTCCACAGAGTTTGCATGAAACGGACTCGTCGGTAATCGTTCGCACATCTGTATACTGTTTTGACAATGGTCGCGACTTGTTGACCTTTGACATAAGTTGAATCTAAGCCTTGCGATTGGTCCATCGGCCGCGAATTCGCTCGCGAATCCGAAAAAGTTGGTCTTGGATCAACTCCTGTGAATTCGCAGGCGAAGCCTCCGCGACCACCGCGCGCACCGCGTCGAAGTTCGAATATTGGGCGTTCGCGTGTTCGACTACAAATTCGTTTGCATGTTCACATTGGAAACGCCAGTCGCGTCTTCGATTAAGCCGCGCGCGCCACATTTTGACGCGAAATTCGCTTGATCGCGTTCAGTGGGAACCGGCCTTTTAGCTGCAAGGCCCTCAGCCAATCACAAACTACCTTCCATTCCGTTTGTCCAATGTAAGTAGTAAACAACACACGTCCACTTGCAAGTATGGCGTTGGTACGAAGCTGTTTAAGGGACATGATGAATTTTTATTTTATTTTCCTAACCCGTACGTACGCCTTATTAAGGCGTACGTACGCCTTTTAAGTCGTACGTACGCCTTATAAGTAGTACGTACGCCTTATGGGTTATTAAGGCGTACGTACGTACGTTACGTACGCCTTATGTAACCCGTACGGATTAGGAAAATAAAATAAAAATTCATCATGTCCCTTAAACAGCTTCGTAGTATTCTTTAAGAAAACTTAATTTTTTGACTTTTCTGATTTTTTGTTTTTTGTTTTTTGTATGTGACTAATATTGAAAAAAAATAAACTCATGTTTTGACTACAATTTGGTATTTAGCTTACATATGAATTTCAGCATTTTAATTACAAATACTTTGTTCAGTACAAATAGTAGTAGGCTATCTAAAATAGTAACTGTTTTAATAACACCATCTTTGTCCGTAAACCATTGCCGTAGCACAACTGCATAATTATTTCCTAAGTGTAAGTAAGTAAGTAAGTAACTTTATTGCTTCTCTTTTATAACAGAGGCACAGCCGTAAAGACGTGCAACAATAACAAAATCAGTAAAAACTTAATTACTGTGATTAAATATAGTAAGAAAATACTGCGGCAGAACGAAATATAAATAAAAAAAAGGGTTTACAAAAATAGTGATAGAGATAAAAATAAATACTAATACTAATAATATAAGTAAGTTGGTTAATACATCACTTATGCACACATACATATACACATACACACAAACATATATATACACATATACACATATACATACAGTATACATATACATATATATATATACATATATACATATACATACATACATACACACATACATACACATACACATATATACACATACACACACATACACATATACATGTATACACACACACATACACACATGCTTACATATACATACATACATACACACACAATACATACATGCATAGACGCACACACATACACACACCCCTCCCACACACATATTCACACATACATACATATACACATACATACACAAACACATACATATACATATATACATCTAACAGAGTAAATATTGTAAATTTAATTTAATAACATTAAAACCAGACATATTAGTCTTGCAATAGAAAAGTATTATATATATCATTTCGTTCTTTCCATGCCATCGTTAAAAGTAATTTACAATGATTATCGAAAACTTTACTCGCAATAGTATAATTAATAAGGTTTATACAATTGACCAGGAACTGTCTCTTATACACATCTAGATGTGTATAAGAGACAGCCTTCAAGAGGTAGTGAGTTAGAACGAGCTTTAAATTTTAAACTTGAAGCATGAAAGTTACACTTTTCTAATAAATACTTTTCCATTTTAGGTTCACTTTTGTATCTTATGTAATGTTTTAAGGATGATTTACTTAAAGCATTGTTATACCAACTTATGTTATCTTTTTTAATATTTTTTTCTTTGAAGCCATTAAGGCATTTTGTACAATAGTCAATGTTAAAGAACATTTGTAGATCAAATTTATTTAAAATGGATTCAATATTTTGAAGCCATTTCCAACTCAGTTTTTCTTTAAGCGCAAAGAGAGCCCTAAATAATAATCTTGGCCAGCGGTGTTCTTCCATATTTTTTAGTCTATAAAAGATACAATACATTTGTGTCATCAATACATGACCTCGGTGCATGAAGAGACAATATTTATTCAAAGAGTCAAAGTTTCACCTATAGTATAATTGATAACATACAGGCTTACCTACGTTAATTTATTCAGATAGTACTATATCCAATACCAGATAGACAGATAATACAAAAATAAATAAATGCAATATTAACGAAAAACAACTAGGTCATACTGGTATGTACACCAATCAAAACATGGTGGCGTTAACGCTTGGAAATCCCATATCCGAAAATACACTTTTCTTTGTTATTCATATCTCACCTATGTAAACCCATTGTTAAACTCCATTTTGGTTATACCAATCTACCATCATTGTGCATATCAATGGTAGTTGTCGATAAGGGTTGTTATTAGGAGTCGTAACATCATCGAAACCCATCTTAAGGTAAAGTCATGCATTTTAGGCAATTTTTCATCGTAGTAGTAGTAGTAATACTTGAAATTTAATATAAATACTTATGTTATAAAATTTGAAACGATTTCATTTAGTAATTACCTTTCCATTTCAAGCAATACTTTGTAGGCCTATGAGATAACAATTGTAGGCCTATATTTGATAATGTTTAAAGATGTAGTGTAATTCAGTGACTCAAAGGTGTATGTGTATAACTAATATGCTGCATGGATACGTCATCCTTCTTTATGAAAATATAAACTATTATTGGTTCTAAAGTAAAACCCTGAATTTGAATTATTATAAAAGGCGAGCCAACCAAAAAAATAACGATAGGAATATATACTAACAGGCCTGGTATTGAGCCTAAATCTGTTTGTATAGGTTTTCGTATCGAACATAATTATGCTTTAGTACAATTTTTCAGTTCATTACATATTAAAATACAGTTATGTAACATTCGTCAGTAGAGATAAAATAATTAGAACGTTTGGCAGTTTGGTTTTTTTTTCACAATTATCGACAACTTGCAACCCAGACTCAATTCGCCATTTTAAACATGGACAGGGATCAACTCAACAACCTACTATTATACAGAAACGGACACCAATATACTGCCATGAAACAAGGATATCTAAAATGTAGGAAGCATGTATGTATGCACTCAAGAATACAGTTGCATCTACTCGTCTATTGTTTTTCCCCCAACGACTCAACACCAGACTATGCTATCAATATCATCCAGCAATAAGTTAACAAATTCAAGAAGTCAAAAGAGAACTGTGATTTTTCTGTCGCCACTCATAATTTGTTGAATGAATTGATTAAAAGCTAACCTCAATAGATCACAGAGTTTAATCCATTCAAATCCGGATATAAAACATATTATTTATAAATATCGACAATGGGCTTTGGAAAAAAAAAACACAAGTAACTTTCCTTAAGAACGGATAAAAATAAAACAATAGCACAGGATTAGCAGCATTACAGCTACGGTAATTGTAACAGCAACAACGTAGCAAGAGCAGTAACAGCAGCAGCTCCAGAAGCAACAATGCAATGCCAAAAACAGCAGCTACTACAGTAACAGCAAGAGTAACAGAACAAACAGCGCAAAGACCAAATGGAGCAAAAAGACAATTACAGTACTGTGTCAACAACACCACTATAGCAACAACTGACATCAATAGTAGCAGCCCTAGCATCAACACTAGCGCAACAAAATTGCATCAACTGCAGCACCAGAGGAGCACCCGA
Source organism: Anneissia japonica (assembly GCF_011630105.1). Lineage (NCBI taxonomy): Eukaryota > Metazoa > Echinodermata > Crinoidea > Comatulida > Comatulidae > Anneissia > Anneissia japonica. Next base: position 232,530 of record NW_022688879.1, on the reverse strand, counting down.
AGTCTGAGCAGCAACAGTAACAGTATGCCTAGACAGGGAGAGTAACAACTGCCGCAGCACCACTAGGAGAACTAGCAGTATAAGCACAGAACAGCAAAGCAGCAACAGCAAAAGTAACAACGGGAACAGCAGCTACCGCAGCAACATCTAAAACTCTAGCAGCATACAAACATAATAGAAAGTGGAAGTGGCACAATAAAGGGATGAACAAGTTTCTATACTTAAAAGTTTTGACTTCCTCCAAGCATAAATAACTCTCAAAACATATTAAATGTTAAAATTTGAATCAGTTAGAACCTTTCTTTTTTTTTAAATTAGTCTTTTTGTCCCTTTTTTGTGGATAAATTAGCGTATATACTTTTGGTATAATTTTAGAAACATGCCTGCTCGATTGATTGATTGATTGAGTAATTGCTTACTTGATCGATTTACTTGAGTAGTTGATTGATTGATTGATTGATTAAATGATTGAAAGGCGTGGATATTAATTAAGTGTATAGTTTTTGCAAATGTCATCTGTAACGTCCATGATCCCTAAGATAGGGCCTCCTCATACTACACCACTGTATGATGTTCAAGCAATTTACTTGTTTATTTTCGTTGTAGAAGGGAAGTAACCGACAGCAAGTGATCTGTATCTATAAGACAAAATGGCCCCCAAAAAAGGTAACCTTTCATACTCATACATATATTTATTGTATTATTATTTTTATTACAATTAGTATTATTATTATTATTATTATTATTATTATTATTATTATTATTATTATCTCCATCATCGTCGCCGTCAGTATCATTATGATGATGATGATCATCATCATCATTATCATCTTTATCACGGTTATTATTACTGTAATTGATCTTGTTACTGTTACTGATAATATTTTCTTAAATAAAGTTATTTCTATTGTATTATATTATTATAATACAAACGTATTATTGTTATTGTTATTATTATTATTATTATTATTATTTATTATTATTATTATTATTTTTATTTTCGTTACTATTATCATCATCATTACTGATATTATTTTTATTCTTTTATTGTTTTTGGCCTGCCATATTTTTTTTTTTTTTACGAACAATTTTTCTATTATAATATATTTTTATTTGCTTAGCAAAACAGTAGAGAGGGGTGCCTTAACTACAGCGTGAGATGTTTTCTTGTGTTCACGCCCTCATTTATTACATGTCTGCTCTCAAATCAATATGCAGATTAAAACCTCATAAATAGACATACAGTACATTCACCTAGTGTAAAATAATTCCCATAATATTTGTTTACTATTATTTCATCAATTGAACAGTTATCCATTTGGCCACTGTAACAGCTCACTGGGTACCAAAGTGGAAGTGGTGGCTGGGAGTGAAAGCTGGGCAACACACGACAGTCGTCAGCCTAGACGCGATTCTATGGAGAACATAACACCACGACGCATTTCCCCTGTATCACCCACTAACGTAACAATCAACCACTAATGTAACATTAACCACTGTTGTAACAAAAATAAACTACTAATGTAATATTAACCACTATTATAACAAAAATCAACCACTGTTGTAATAATTCATTAACCACTATCGTAACAACGATTTAACCACTGTTGTAACAAAAATAATTAACCACTATTGTAACAACAATTTAACCACTAATGTAACAACGTACAATATATAGTAGTCTCCAAGGCGAAACCTTATGTGTATTGTCATACTGTATTAAAAAACAAATTTCACATTTTTATGATGGTTGTGGCATTTTTAAAGTTTCAAATTTTTTTATATAGAGGTTAAAGGTCAGATTTTGAAAAATGTCTGAACAAACCCAAATTGGACAGGGATAGTCCCTGTGACATTGTAAATATTAGTAAATATTTTTTCTGAAGTTGAAGGTCAAAGGTCATGGAAGGAAAATCTTTTTTAAAATGATCGGCTTTTTAAAAATGTTTGACTTTTGATATACATGTTAAAGGTAAGATTTAAAAAATGGTCTGAACAAGCCCAAATTGCACAGTGATGGTCCTAATTATGTTACTTAAATGCAACGCCGGCGTATAAAAAGGGGCACTAATAATTTGAATGGATGTTAATCCTCAGTGGTACTAAAATTTTTCGAGTAAATAAATGCCTAGCTATACTAAGACGATAACGAATAACGATAAAAAATATTTTTATGTTTTATCGTTTTTTCATTATTATTATTATTATTATTATTATGAAATTGACTTGATTTATAAAAATTATTTTTATCGTATACATAATTTTTTTTTAATGCGAATAATTGTTTTTTTATTTTTTTATTGTTGACTGTTATTTTCAAAATATAAACACACCTTAACGCATCACCATGCTGCATGGGTTTGGTTAAATCAAGTCTTAAAGTGTAAATTGATATGTCATCAGAATATAGTTTTTGTTAAAGTATCTCCATACTTCTCTGTGTCTGTTTGTCAGTCGGACGGTCCCTATTACGTTTAACATTCCATTTTCCCTATTTCTGTTAGTCGTATATTGGTTTAGTATTTAGCAGACAGTTTCTCAGAGATTGGACGGTCATTCCATTGTTAGTCTGTCAATCAGTCGGTTATTTGTGCAGCCCCATTTCATTAAATAATACTTTTTTGCCCCTTCACACTTCACTATCTGGTTATTCTTATTTTAATTCTTATTCTTATTATTATTATTATTATTATTATTATTATTATTATTATTATTATTATTATTATTATTATTATTATTATTATTATTATTAGTATTATTATCTTGATCTATGATATGAAAGTGCTTTAATTAAAATGTATACCTTGACTTACTTTGTCAATTTGAAGTAGTTTCTTAATTACTTTTTTTTCGGGCGCCACTAGTGTAAAGCTCTGCTTGTTTGTGGTTGCCCTTTACATTTCTATTTTTATATCTGTACTGTTTATCTATGCTTTGAAAAGATTTGGAATAAATTTATTTTGAATTGAATTGAATTGAATATCACATCTTTCATTTGTATTGGCTTGTGTTGGTATATATATATATATCTATATATATATATATATATATATATACATATATATATATAAACAGAAATTTGGGAACCAAGCTGTTTACTGTTTTTCATGAACACTGACCTTTAAATATCCAAACTATATATTTACAATGTCTCAAACCATTTTAATAAATCTGATCTATATCGAAAATTATATATTTTTTTAAATGCCACAACAATCATAATGTGAAATTTTAATAGGACAATGTAAATTAGCTTTTGGCCTGGAGACTTCTATATATTGTACGTTGTTACATTAGTGGTTAAATTTTTGTTACAATAGTGGTTAATGAATTTTGTTACAACAGTGGTTAAACCATTGTTACAATAGTGGTTAATGAAATTGTTACAACAGTGGTTGATTTTTGTTACAATAGTGGTTAATGTTACATTAGTGGTTGATTTTTGTTACAACAGTGGTTAATGTTACATTAGTGGTTGATTGTAACATTAGTGGGTGATACAGCCCCTACGTAAACCCACCGTGCCATGCTTTTATAGAGTGCTATAAAATATTATGCGAACACCGATATCCTGATATTTTACAACGGGAAAAACCAAGTATAAAAGAAATAGGCTAAAATCTCTTAAATAGACCTTGGTATTTAAGGCATTGTGAAAATTAATGGACTATGCATAATATTGTTACTATACTATCACTGTGACTAAACACAGTTTATGTACAGCATGGTCTTTGAAAGTATAAATAAGGCACAGTGATATTGAATCTGGCTATTTGGTAGGCCTACAATATAGGCCTGCTATATTTGGCATAGATATGACATGTGTTGTAGCAATTATACTCCCCCTCCCCACTTCATAGTAGTACTGATTCTGCAGGATAAAAAAATGCTCGGAGACAAACTTATTACGGGTACTTCGGACACAGTTAACTTACAATTTTACAATTAAACATTTTTATGAGGAAAAAAAAACCCTCAACAGACAGTGGGCGTTGATTTTTTTTTTTTTTTTTTTTTTTTTTGCATGATTCATTGTCTGGTATTACATTTAAGATTTTTTTTTTTGTAGAACCGTCTGTAAATTAGTAAAAGTCTTATTTTAATGGTTTTAAGTAAGCCATTCAATTTTTAATTTGGTAGAGAGCCTTTAATAAACAGTACATCATAGCATGTGTGTGTGTATGTGTATCGGGATTTGTTAAAATGAATGTAATATAATATATCTGCTGGATATATAAGTCTATGACCATTACTTTTATTCATAAAAAATATGAACGCAATGTTTGTACGAAACCAACATTAAAACAATACATAGATTTGTCTTAACACCTGTGTCCGAGCATTTCTAAATGTTATATATCCTTCAGCATCAGTAGTATTATGATAGCAGTTAGTATGTATTGCTTATGTTACACTACTCAAGTAACCGACCAAATTCAACGCTACTTTAAAAGACCATGTTGTACGTAAGGCACGCATATTTGGATATTATAATTACAATACTAATAGTTCATTAATTTTCGCTGTGTCGATTGGACTGCTGTCTCAACCGACTACCAAGATATGATATTTTGGCCTACGCCGTAGCTTCCATATTCCACAAAGCATCGAACACTGCTCGGGACTCTAGCGAATGTTGGGGGGGGGGGGAGTCAATTATGCATCATGTTATCAGTTCACCTATATGACCTTAGGTAGCGCCCTCTATAATTTATGCCTTGATTGCATGGGAAGAAATAATGCGATATTTAAGATTAAGATTTAGAATAAAAAAAGGCTTAGGCTAGCATAGCATCTGCTTCGGTTATAGGCCCTATCAATTAAAAGAAAACCTAGGCTAGGTCCTTTGTAATGATAATTACGTCGTGTGTGATCTGTACACTTTCTGTCCAGGGAGGAAATACTCGTTATAGATTGGGTTTCTTTCCACAATCTTGCGTATACGACTCGAAATTCTAGCACATGCCTATAGAAACTACATAATTTTGGGCCCGGCGGGTTTACGAAAGGACCAAGTGCCACCACGACGCGCTCTCTTTAGACTGTCATTTCAGTGAGTGGAGTTGAAATCGCCGTGGACGGTCGTACGACGGTCTCAGGTTGTCACGCCTACTTTTAAATAGAGATAAGGATGCGGATGAAGACCTCTTAAAACAATCGTTGAAACTGTTCTTTATTGTCTTATTGATCTGGTTTCAACATGATCCTTGTTTACGTATATCATTCCCGAAATCATTTCTTATGATAAATAAGAAGCATTCACTAATTTAGAAAATCTTACAGTATATAAATTCATTATTAAATATCTTCATTTTATAGGAATATCTAAAGAAAAGTTTAACGACATCAAAGCAGTTGTTTCAAGTTGGTATGACCGCAATAAATTAGTCAGTATGCTGAAAGTTGTGTTCAAAGACCATTTAGCAACTAATAATTTGTCCAACGCTACAAGAACGGTTGACATTTTGAATTTATTGTATGGTGCTGGTCATCTCAGTCCGACTGACCTTACTTTACTATATGAAACCATAGAACTCACTATGCAAGAAGGGCTGGAGGAAGAAATTAAGGAAATTTTACCGTCAATCCCAAATATTAGGCCTATTGATGATGATAGCCCTTTTTCAAGGTTCTCACCCTACAGGCAAAAAATCGTGATGTTCGGATTTGAATTGAAGAACAAGGACATAGAAGCAATCGATGGGAATATTAATATTCCAAACATGAACTATGTTGATAGTTGGTGTATGATCAGCGATTTAGAACACAGGCTGATAATTTGTGAAAAAGACATTGAAAAATTCAAAGGAAAATTGAGGAGGCTTAAGCTCGATAATGCCAGAAAAGTATTTGAAGACGGTACCGTATGCAGTTTTGTAGAATAATAATAATAATAATAATAATAATAATAATAATAA